>NC_064856.1:31801505-31871505 GCF_024139225.1 Suncus etruscus | reverse complement strand
CTGTTACAATCATTTCAGCCTACAAATAACAAAATTTGTGGAACCAGAGGGATAGTACGAAAATTAAAACATTTGCTTTGCATACAACCAAAATTGGTTTAATTCCTGGGACCACATATGATGACCAGAACACTACCCAGAATTCATATAACCACATATGATTCCCAGAGCTGAAAGAGGCTTCTGAGTTCTTCCAGTTGTGAATCAAAAAAAAAAAATGTGGGGCCGGGCGGTGGCGCTGGAGGTAAGGTGCCTGCCTTGCCTGCGCTAGCCTAGGACGGACCGCGGTTCGATCCCCCAGCGTACCATATGGTCCCCCAAGAAGCCAGGAGCAACTTCTGAGCACATAGCCAGGAGTAACCCCTGAGCGTCACAGGGTGTGGCCCAAAAACCAAAACAAAAAAAAAATGTTTTTTGTTTTGTTGTTTTTGGTCATACTCAGAGAAACTCAGGAGTTACTTGTTTTTTGTTTGTGTGTTTGCTTACTTGCTTGCTTGTTTGCTTTGGGGGTCACACCTGATGGCACTCAGGAGTTACTCCTGGCTCTGTGCTCAGAAGTCACTCCTGGCAGGCTCTGGGGACCATACAAGATGCCAGGAATTGAACCGGAGTCCATCCAGGGTTGGCCACATGCAAGCCAAACTCCCAACCACTGTGCTATGGCTCCAGCCCCAAGTATTACTTCTGGTTCTGCATTCAGGAATTACTCCTGGCAGTGCTCAGGGGACTATATGCGATGCCAGAGAGATTGAACCCAGTTGGCTATGTGCAAGGCAAAAACCCTGCTGCTGAACTATATCAATCCTACCCCCAAAACTTTTTAAATTAAGGGGCCGAAGAGATAGTACAGCTAGTAGGGCACTTGCCTTGCACATGAAAGACTCAGATTCAAGGAATCCCAGCACACTATAAAATCTGCCAATTCCATGGGCCGGAGAGATAGCATGGAGGTAAGCTGTTTACTTTCATGAAGAAGGATGGTGTTTCGAATCTGGGCATCCCATATGGTCCCCCGAGCCTGCCTGCCAGGAGCGACTTATGAGCGTAGAGCCAGGAGGAACCCCTGAGTGCTGCCAGGTGTAATCCCACCTAAAAAAAAAAAAAAAAAAAGAAAAAGATTTGCCAATCAGTGACTCCTGAGCAGAGCCAGAATGAGCCCTGAGCCCAAATGACCCAAAAAATTAGAATTTAAAATTCTGTTTTTAGGATTTTGGGAGATACTCAAAGAGATGAGCACAGGAGGTTCCAGCCTCCACAGGTTCCCGGAGTCCACCTGATGTGATCCCCAAACAGAAAAGGTGCTGATTTTCTTTGCTTTGAGTTCTGGCATCTACTCTATAGCTGTGGGGTTCTCAGGCAAGCAGCAACCCTCATTGAGCCCAAGCTCCCCTACTTTGGGAAATAGAATTTCAGAGCTTAATCCAGGGCATTTTCCTGCCAGCATCCTTGACCTCCAGAACAAAAATGGGTGTTTGTCAAGGAGACCCCCCCCCATCTCCTTGACAAACTGTGCTCCCACACCTGCTCTGACCACCTGCACTAGTGACTCCCTACTTTATGAGATGCTTCCTTCCGGCCCTCAACCCTCCTGCCTATCTCTCTATCTCCCACTGGGCAGTTCACTCCTTGCTGGACAAAACTGTTCCATTTCGGTTTCTCAGTGTTTGGCAGAAACAATTCTTGCCACTCATAAATACCTGGACCACGTTAGCCAAGTTGTGAAAGATGTTTGTGACCCAAATATGAAACACTGTGAGCACTAATGTCAGGGCTAATAGGTGATGTTATTTTTGGAAAAGAATTATTCTGACAAGCCCCAAAGCACTCAGGCAAGCCACATGGGGAAAGAGAGGTGTCTGCGTTCCGGTGGTTAAAATTCCGAGCTCTGTGTTTTAGGAGAGCCAGGCAGGCAGCTTCTAATGATGACCTGCTTCCTGTTGGTTTTTTTTTTTTTTTATAGCAGTATTATGCTGCCAGTGAATGAGGTAGAATAAAATGGGGAGAACACTTGGAGGAGGGGGTAAATAAAATCTATCCAATCCCTGTGCAGCCTCCTGCAAGCAAGGCTTCCTTTTCTGCAGGCTCTGAGTCTCTGTATTCACAGATGCCATTTGCTTGTTTACGATGTGATAAAAACCACTTTTTCCTCTCAGGACAGGAGGGGACCAAATGGCTTGTAGTCGCCTCAGCAGGCCTTTTTTCATTAAAGATGACAACTTTACAATGAGCCACATTCAAAAGACAGTGCAAAAAAAAAGTAGCAGAATTTGGTCAGGGATGAAAAAAATTCATGGAAAACAAGTTCAGCACTCCAGGGGACCCTGGCAGAATCTGGTAGTTAAAAAAAAGGACCCAGATTTTACACCAAGACCTTCTAGGCAGAGGAGAAGGCAGAATGTATGAGAGCTACAGGGAAAAATCCAGAAGTGTCCCAAGCTACTATTGTCAGGCTTTACTCATGCTTTCTGTGGTGAGGATCATTTTGACAGACAAGCTAGAACTGGAGAAAGAGGATGGCATTGGCCCAACATGTGCCTGACCCTAGTTCAATCTCTGGCACCCTTCTGCTTATGGTCCCTCAGCATGCTAGGCATGATTCCTGAGTGCAGAGGCAGAAATAAGTCCAGAGTACTGTTGCAAGTGGTCCAAAAACATGAAGAAAAGAAAAAAGAGAGGAAGGAAGGCTACAGGGAAGGATGGAGGGAAGAAATAAGGGAGGGAGGGAAGGAGAGAGAAGGAAGGAAGGAAGAAGAAGAAGAAGAAGAAGAAGAAGAAGAAGAAGAAGAAGAAGAAGAAGAAGAAGAAGAAGAAGAAGAAGAAGAAGAAGAAGAAGAAGAAGAAGAAGAAGAAGAAGAAGAAGAAGAAAGAAGGAGGGAGGGAAGGAAAGGGGGAGGAATGGGCGGAGGGAAAAAGGAAGAGGAAGAAAGAAGGGGAAAAAAGGAGGAAGGAAGGAATCAGGGTGGGAGGAAAAAGGGAAGGAGGAAGAACAGAGGAATGAAGGAGGCAGGGTGGGAGGAAAAGGGAGGGAGAAAGAAAGGAAGGAAGGCGCATTGCCTAATATTAGTCGTAATTGATTTAGTTTTATTGTGTTTTTTTGTTTGTTTGTTTTTTGGTTTTTGGGCCACACCGAGCGTTGCTCAGGGGTTACTCCTGGCTGTCTGCTCAGAAATAGCTCCTGGCAGGCACAGGGGACCATATGGGACACCGGAATTGGAACCAACCACCTTAGGTCCTGGATCGGTTGCTTGCAAGGCAAACAACGCTGTGCTATCTCTCCGGGCCCAGCTCCTTATCTTTTATCTTCTATAAAAACTTTTTCTTGGGGCCAGAGGATAGAGCAGTGTTATGGCGTTTGCCTTGCACGTGACTGACCCAGGACGGACCTCCGCTCAATCCCTGGTGTCCCATATGATCCCCAATTGCCAGGAGCAATTTCTGAGCGCATAGCCAAGAGTAATCCCTAAGCCTCAAACAAACAAACAAACAAGCAAAAATAAAACCTTTTTTTTTAATTTTTTATTTTTAATGATGAGAACAAAGATGCAAAGAAAGAGGACAAGGTAAAGTTACAGTGGAAGGACAATCACCCATAACATAATTCTCAGAAGTCCCCTTGCTGATATCTTAACTTTGAACTTTCAGCCAAAGAACATTAAGATAAATAAAACAGAATCCATGTACAATTACTTTGTCCCTCAAGTTCCCAGATTGTAACACATTATAATATTTCTTAACAGCACACAAAAACCTATTTCTTGAGGCTAGAGAGATAGTACAGAAGGTAGGGCACTTGCCTTGCACACTGCCAACCTGGGCTCAATTCCTTGTACCCTATATGGTTCCACAAGGAACACAGGAATAATTCCTACATGCAGAACCAAAAGTAACCCCTGAGCACTACTGGTGTGTCTCCCCCGTCCTCCCCCCCCCCCAAAAAAAAATACCTGTTTCTTGGGCTGGAGCAATAGCATAGCAGGTAGGCCACTTGCCTTACACATGACCAACTTAGGTTTCATCTTGGCACTCCATAGGTTCCCCTTAACCTTGCAAAGAGTAATTCAAAACCAAAAATATTTAAATTTAAAAAAAAAAAAAAAAACTTTCAGGGCCGGAGAGATAGCACAGTGGCGTTCGCCTTGCAAGCAGCCGACCCAGGGACCTAAGATGGTTGGTTCGAATCCCGGCGTCCCATATGATCCCCCATGCCTTCTATTTCTGAGCAGATAGCCAGGAGTAACACCTGAGCACTGCCGGGTGTGGCCCAAAAACCAAAAAGACAAAAAAAAAAAAAAAAACTTACTTTTCTCTTTCTTTCTTTCTTTCTTTCTTTCTTTCTTTCTTTCTTTCTTTCTTTCTTTCTTTCTTTCTTTCTTTCTTTCTTTCTTTCTTTCTTTCTTTCTTTCTTTCTTTCTTTCTTTCTTTCTTTCTTTCTTTCTTTCTTTCTTTCTTTCTTTCTTTCTTTCTTTCTTTCTTTCTTTCTTTCTCTTTCTTTCTTTTTGATTTTTGTTTTTGGGTCACACCCAGCGGCACTCAGGAGTTACTCCTGGCTCTATGCTCAGAAATCGCGCCTGGCATGCTCAGGGAACCACATGGGATGCCGGGATTCAAACCACCAACCTTCTGTGAAAGGCAAACGACTTACCTCCATGCTATCTCTCTAGCCCCAACAACTTTCTTTTCTATCATGAATAAGTAACTAGTATTTGTCTCTGAGATGATTTAATTTTGCTCAATTGTTTGTGTTGAGCCATACACAACAGAAGAACGCACATGCCTGTAAATCCTGTGGAGCTATTTTTCCAGACCCCAAAATCACTTTACATGCCGACTGAAATTTTATGAACTTTGTTCAGGAAGAAATGCTCATTGAATTAAAGTCTACTGATATCGGGCCAGAGATAGTACAGTGGGTAAGGCCTTGCATGAAGATGATCCAGCTTTGATTCCTAAGACTATAAATAGTCTCTCAAGGGGCCGGAGAGATAACATGGAGGTAAGGCGTTTGCCTTTCATGCAGAAGGTCATTGGTTCAAATCCCGCATCCCATATGGTCCCCCGAGCCTGCCAGGAGTGATTTCTGAGCCTGGAGCCAGGAGTAACCCCTGAGCACCGCCGGGTGTGACCCAAAAAAAAAAAAAAAAAAGTCTCTCAAGCCATGTCAGGAGTGATCCCAGTGGTCAAAAAAAAAAAAAGAAAAGAAAAGAAAAGAAAAGAAAAGAAAAAGGGGCCAGAGAGATAGCACTGTGGCGTTTGCCTTGCAAGCAGCCCACCCAGGAGTCACGCCGGGTGTGGCCCAAAAACCAAAAAAAAGGAAGGAAGGAAGGAAGGAAGGAAGGAAGGAAGGAAGGAAGGAAGGAAGGAAGGAAGGAAGGAAGGAAGGAAGGAAGGAAGGAAGGAAGGAAGGAAGGAAGGAAGGAAGGAAGGAAGGAAGGAAGGAAGGAAGGAAGGAAAGGGACTGTTTGAAGGAAGGAAGGAAGGAAGGAAGGAAGGAAGGAAGGAAGGAAGGAAGGAAGGAAGGAAGGGAGGGAGGGAGGGAGGGAGGGAGGGAGGGAGGGAGGGAGGGAGGGAGGGAAGGAAGGAAGGAAGGAAGGAAGGAAAGAAAGAAAGAAAGAAAGAAAGAAAGAAAGAAAGAAAGAAAGAAAGAAAGAAAGAAAGAAAGAAAGAAAGAAAGAAAGAAAGAAAGAAAGAAAGAAAGAAAGAAAGAAAGAAAGAAAGAAAGAAAGAAAGAAAGAAAGAAAGAAAGAAAGAAAGAAAGAAAGAAAGAAAGAAAGAAAGAGAAAGAAAAGGAAAGAAAGGAAAGAAAGAAAGAAAGAAAGAAAGAAAGAAAGAAAGAAAGAAAGAAAGAAAGAAAGAAAGAAAGAAAGAAAGAAAGAAAGAAAGAAAGAAAGAAAGAGAAAGAAAAGGAAAGAAAGAAAGAAAGAAAGAAAGAAAGAAAGAAAGAAAGAAAGAAAGAAAGAAAGAAAGAAAGAAAGAAAGAAAGAAAGAAAGAAAGAAAGAAAGAAAGAAAGAAAGAAAGAAAGAAAGAAAGAAAGAAAGAAAGAAAGAAAGAAAGAAGAAAAAGAAAGGGACTGAGTGACCCAAAATGTAGCACCATCAATCAACTTCAACTTTAAAGATCTTAAACCAGCAGAATCAGATGATTTTATTCTTGAAACATTTTATGAGTAATTTTTTTAATTATAGTTGAGGTAACATAGTTATAATAGTGTTAATGTTTATGGAGATATATATATCTTCAAAAGACATATCTTCATAAACATTATATAAATAAATACACAAATATATTACTTATTATACAAATAAATATCAAGATATATTGTGAGAGCCGGAGAGCTAGCATGGAGGTAAGGCATTTGCCTTTCATGCAAAAGGTCGGTGGTTCAAATCCTGGCATTCCATATGGTCCCCTGAACCTGCCAGGAGCGATTTCTGAGCATAGAGCCAGGAGTAACCTCTGAGCACCACAGGGTGTGACCCAAAAACAAAAAACAAAAACAAAAGATATATTATATATAAATATAAAATATATATGTAGATATATATATTTGGGTGAAAAGGTTTTGGGTCACACCCAGCAAAACTTGAGGGTTACTCTTGGCTCTGGACTCAGGAGTAGCTCCCAGTATGTGCTCAGGGAATCACATGGTGCCAGGGATCAGACCAGTTTTCATGTGGTACCAAGCTCATCCAAGGCAAGTGCCTTATCTCCTGGACTCTTTCTCTGGACCCAAAGGGGGGGGAAAAATATATATATATATACACACACACGCACACACACACACACACACACATATATATACACACACACACACATATATATACATACACACACACACACATATATACATATATCTTTCCAGGTATTTGTGTGTGTGTGTGTGTGTGTGTGTGTGTGTGTGTGTGTGTGTGTGTGTGTGTGTGTGTGTGTGTGGTTTTTGGGTCACACCCAGCAGTGCTCAGGGGTTATTCCTGGCTCCAGGCTCAGAAATTGCTTCTGGCAGGCACGGGGGACCATATGGGACACAGGGATTCAAACCAATGACCTCCTGCATGAAAGGCAAACACCTTATCTCCATGCTATCTCTCCGGCCCCTCAGGTATTTTTTTTTTTTTTTTGGTTTTTGGGCCACACCCGTTTGACACTCAGGGGTTACTCCTGGCTATGAGCTCAGAAATCGCCCCTGGCTTGGGGAGACCATATGGGACGCGGGGGATCGAACCGCGGTCCGTCCTACGCTAGCACTTGTAAGGCAGACACCTTACCTCTAGCGCCACCTTCCCGGCCCCAGGTATTTTTTTTTAACTTTTTACAATTCATGCTTATTATTCACTGGTTCAAATCCAAGGTTAATTAAGCCCACTGATCAAAGTAGGCCATAATAAACAGCTGTGACTCAACATGTTCAATCCCTATATATGTCATAGACAATAAATTAGAACTGACAGTGGGGGGCTAGAGAGATAGCATGGGGGTAAGGCATTTGCCTTGCATGCAGGTCATTGATTCAAATCCCGGCATTCTATATGGTCCCCTGAGCCTGCCAGGAGCGATTTCTTAGCCTGGAGCCAGGAGTAACCCCTGAGCGCTGTCGGGTGTAAACCAAAAACCAAAAAATAAAAAAGAATTGACAGTGGGTGATAGGGTCCCTAAAAGAACATTGATTTCTCTGCTGATTTTAACACTATCCTCTCAGTCTAAGCAGATTTTTGCAGACAATCATTACTGGTTGAGCTACCAGCGGACCCAGGACCACCCAACGGTAGTTCAAATCCCAGCATCCCATATAGTCCTCCAAGCCTGCCAGGAGCAATTTCTGAGCATAGAGCCAGGAATAACCCCCTGACAACTACAAGATGTATTACAAAAAAAAAAAAAAAAAAATTAAAATTCACAGTTCCATGCTCATAAAATCCAAAGGGAGGAGGAAGACTGAGTGCCTGCACACCTTTAAACCCAATAGGACACAATGTTAGCAGTTACTGAGCACATGTGAGCAGTGGGCAGATCTGCCTGCCCTGAGCAGATCAAAGGCTCCCTCAAGGATGGGAAATGGGAGGAATTAGTGCCCTCTAGGAGCCAGCCATAGTGAGCCTGGTGATTCTTAGGATCAGGAGCTATTAGGCTGTTAATTTGGGGGTTTCTTCAAGCTATATTCACACTTGGGAAGAGCAATGTGAGTTTGCAGTTCCTTTTGAAGTCCAGCCCCTAGAAGGAATTGTGAATCAGAATGTCCTTTGCGGGCCCAGAGAGATAGCACAGCGGTGTTTGCCTTGCAAGCAGCCAATTCAGGACCAAAGGTGGTTGGTTCGAATCCTGGTGTCCCATATGGTCTCCCGTGCCTGCCAGGAGCTACTTCTGAGCAGACAGCCAGGAGTAACCCCTGAGCACCGCCGGGTGTGGCCCAAAAACCAAAAAAAAAAAAAAAAAGAATGTCCTTTGCAAAAAGGCCAGGAAACCTGGCACACAGGAGCCTTGCAGGGGTCCTCAAACTTTTTAAACAGGGGGCCAGTTCACTGTCCCTCAGACAGTGGGTCTGACTATAGTAAAAAACAAAACTTATAAACGAATTCTTATGCACACTGCATATATCTTATTTTGCAATGAAGAAACAAAACAGATACAAATACAATATGTGGCCCGCGGGCCATAGTTTGAGGACCACTGCTTAGGGGTTCATTAAGTAACTGATGTATCCCATTAATTTACAAGTAATTTATAATGTTAGAAAGGGCTTTTATCTTCTTGTTTTGGGGACTCCAGCCAGTGGTGCAGTGCTCAGGAGCTACTCCTGGCTCTCTGCTCAGAGAATCTCAGAAAATCACAGGATGCTCAGGTTCAAACCTAGGTCTACTCATTAAAGCATGTGCTCAGCTTATTGCCCTATCTCGTTAGCCCTAGAGCAGGGGTCTCAAACTCAATTTACCTCGGGACCACAGGAGGCAAATTCGGGGTGAGGCAGGGCCTCATAAAAGAATTTCACACAAAAAAAAAAAGTCCTCAAACGTCATTATTAACAGTTTTAATTATTTCTTCTGAACATGAATAGAACATTGAGTGAAGATCATGAACAGTTCTTCTGAACATGGCATCTTTTGCCTATTCCTTGCTGCCAGAGACTTGACAGCGCTTCTTCTCACAAATCTGAACCACATTTGGCTTTAGAGAGGAAGCAGTTGAGACCCTCAGTATGGCTTGAAGATGATCATCATTAAGTCTAGACCTGTACTTTGACTTATTGAAGTTCATTGTGGAGAATAACTTTTCACACAAATATGTGCTCCCAAAAAGGCACATGGTGTGCTTGAACATTTGGAAAAGCTCAGGGAAGCTGGGGGGCAATTCTCTCAAAAAATTGCCCATTCATGTCTGCTTTTCCACTAATCTCCCTGAACTTAGCTTTGAGATCAGAGTTGCATTGTAGGTCAATGAGCTCCATTTGAAGCACAGAAGGGGCATCTTGTACATCAAAGCAAAAGAGGTCCACAAAAATTTGGAAAGTGGCTCTGTGCTTTTTGAAGTCTGCAAATCTGTGATCAAATTTATTCTCTAGCTTAAAAATAGCATCAACATATTTCTCACCACTGAATGGTATGCCTGCATCCACAAGTTCCTTGCATGCTGGGAAATGGCAATGGTTTGTCTGAGAGAGCTGGGATTTCCATAACACAAGTTTTGTGGAGAATGCTCTCCCATTGTCATAGGCAGCACTGATAAGCTGCCCCGGGCCTTGTAACATCTTGTTTAGTACATTCAGCTTATGTGTGATGTCAACAAGAAAAGCTAAGTCCATGAGCCATTTGTGATCACTCAACTCAGAAACAGCATTTCCATCCTTCTCCATGAAGGCTTTCACTTCTTCTCTCAACTCAAAAAATCTTTTCAGGACATTTCCCCTGCTGAGCCAGCGTACCTTGGTGAAATAGAGCACATCTCCATATTTTGAACAAGTGCCACCAGTTCATTTTTCCTCCCTGTCATCAATGGCACTCCATCGGTTATCATTCCAATAAACCTCTTCCATGGCAAACCTGCATTCTCAATGGCATCACACAGATGCCGAAATATCTCATTAGCGGTGGTCTGGCCATGCATTGGAATTATTGTGAGCAGCTCCTTTGTCAATTCAAAATTGCAATCAACACCATGGACATAAATTGTGAGCTGCGCAGTGTCTGTTATATCTGTGCCCTTGTCAAGAGCAACTGAGTATGCATCAAAACATTTGGCTTTCTCACACAATTGATGATAAATGTCACTTGACATGTCAGAAATGCGCTCTTCCACAGTGTTGGCAGAAAGGCTGATTTTGCTAAACTGACCTTTCTTTTCCAGACAGATAATACTTGCAGCCTGTAACATGCATTTTTCAACAAACTCTCCTTCTGTGAATGGTTTCCCTGCCTTAGCAATCATCTCACTAACCATGAAACTAGCTTCGACTGATGCAACATTCTCTTTGGTTGCTTTCTTGAAGAAATCGTGTTGCCTCATTAGGCATGCATTAAGACTGGCAACCTGCTTGGCTCTCTCATTTCCTTGATGTTTTGCACATTCCTCAGCATGTTTAGTTGAATAATGGCGTTTCAAGTTGTATTCCTTGTGCACTGCAACTTTCTCTGAGCAAATAAGACATGTGGGGATGCCCCTGTGCTCAACAAAGAAATACTGCGTCTCCCACTTTTCCTGAAATTGTCTGTGCTCGTCATCAATCTTTCTCTTCACTGCAGGCTTTGATGAAGTCATGATGAAGGTATGACAAAATCTAATTCTGTAATAAACTTCTCTCCCTTCTCTTCCTTAGGCCTCCGATAATGCAAGGACAGAGGGCAGGAGCAAAGTATTCACAATTATTCGCTTACCGAATATTCGCAATAAAAAAATCACATTAGTAAGAAAAAAATAGCAAAAAATCGCATTAAACATTTGCATACCCCGAATGGAACTGCTCAGGGTATGTGAATGTTTAGTGTGATTTTTTTCTTACTAATGAGATTTTTATTGCAATTATTCGGTAAGCGAATAATCGTGAATACTGCGATATTTGAAGGCCCGCCTTGGGCCACAAAATGTTGTACGGAGGGCCGCGATTTTGAGACCCCTGCCCTAGAGGTTGTCCTTTTTTTTTTTTTTTTTTTTTTTGTGGTTTTTGGGTCACAGTGCTCAGGGGTTATTCCTGGCTCCAGGCTCAGAAATTGCTCCTGGCAGGCACGGGGGACCATATGGGGTGCCGGGATTCAAACCGATGACCTCCTGCATGAAAGGCAAAAGCCTTACCTCCGTGCTATCTCTCCCGTCCTGTCCTTTTTTTTTTTTTTTAATTTAAGCACCAAGATTGCAAACATGTTTGTAGTTGGGTTTAAGTCATAAACATAATAACCCCCTTCACCAACGCAACTTTAAATCAAAGTAACTTTTTTTTTTTTTTTTTTTTTGGTTTTTGGGCCACACCCTGTGACGCTCAGGGTTACTCCTGGCTATGCGCTCAGAAGTTGCTCCTGGCTTCTTGGGGGACCATATGGGACGCTGGGGGATCGAACCGCGGTTCGTCCTAGGCTAGCGCAGGCAAGGCAGGCACCTTACCTCCAGCGCCACCGCCCGGCCCCATAAATCAAAGTAACTTTTGTTTGTTTTATTTTGGGGGGGGGCCACACCTGGAGGTGCTCAGGGTTCACTCCTGTCTCTGCTCTCAAAAATCACTCCTGGTAGGCTCAGGGGACCATATCAGATGCCGAGGATCAAACCCAGGTTCATCCCGGGTCAGCAGCATACAAGACAAATGCCCTACTGCTATGCTATCACTCTGACCCTAAAATCAAAGTAACTTTTTGTAAGCCACTAGAAATGTTTGTTTACTGTTTCAATTTGCATTTACTTATTAGTGATAGTGTCCAGTGTTTATTCTTTTTGCTTGTTTTTTAGGCCACATCTGGCAATACTCAGGGTTAACTACTGGCTCTGCATTCTGAAATCACTCCTAACAGGGCTCAGAGGACAATATAGGATGTCAATATGGGATGAACATCAGTGGGCCAGATGCAAGGCAAACACCCTACCCATTGTACTATCTCTCTGGTCAGCAGGGAAAAAAAGTATTTTAAAGTTTAATTATTGTTGTTGGAGCCCATGATTTCAGTCCAATTGGATCTAGTGGTTTAGTGATCAGAGTTTTCCCAAGTTTTATTTTCTGGGGCTTTATGCAACACGTAGTGGAGTGTCCTTCAGGGCACATGAGGAAAGGTGCCTGACTCTGATATTTCACAAATGAGGGAAAGAAAACATTCAGAATCACCTCACAGTGCTGGGATCTGAAGGCAGAAGCCTGGGGCAGGGTCATATTTATTCACTGGGATAGATTTTATGGGGTATGTGAACCCAAATAGAGAAAGTAAAACATCAGAGCTGGGGCCATAATACATCAGGCTGAATGTTGCCTTTCACATAGGAAACTCAGGTTTGATCCTTAATACCACATATGGTCCTTGAGTTCTGCCAGGAGTAAACCCCAGCACAGAGCTAGGAATAAGTCCTGAGCACTTCTCCAAACCTCACACACACACACACATAGAGACCACTTTATATTTATTTACCTCCCTTCTAACTGAAACACAGGCATCACTTCCATTCTTTTTTTGTTATTGTTTATTTGTTTTTGTTTCACACCTGGCAACGCTCAGAGGTCACTCCTGGCTCTGCACTCAGAAATCGCCCCTGGCAAGCACAGGGAACCATATGCTGGGATTTGAACCACCATCCTTCTGCATGCAAGGCAAACACCCTACCTCCATGCCATCTCTCCATCACTTTCTTTCTAAATGCAGGTGACAGTCACAGCTATAGCAAGTTGCAACTGAGACTTGAGTGATAGCATAGCAGGTAGGTCATTTGTTTGCCTTGCATGTGGCCCACTGGGTTTGATTCAGAACATCGCCCAAAAACTGCAGGAATTACTTGTGAGTGTAGAGTGTTGCCAGATGTGACAACATAAAAAAAGTTTGCAATTCCCTGTGCTCTGCTGGTTTGAAGTGAAGGGCTATTGCACTATTGTGTATTGGAGCCACACCCAATAGCAATTCCTATAAGTGCTAAGGGACCATATGTCCAGGCAAGGACTCCACCCATAGTAGATCTTTGACCCCCTGTTTTTTTGTGTGTGTGATTTTTTTGGGGGGGCCATACCTGGCAGTGCTCAGGAGTTACTCTCAGTTTAGTGCTCAGGGACCATGCAGGCATGGGGATTGAATCCAGAGTTCCATGCTTTCCACTCTTTGAAATATTTCCTAGTTCTGCGAATATTTTTCTTTCTTTTCTTCTTCCTTTTTCGTTTTTTTGTTTTGTTTTGCTGTTAGTGCTCAAGGGCTGCTTCCAGGAATGCTAGAGGATCACATAGTCCTGATGATCAAACCAGGGCTCCTGTATGAAAAGTGCTCCACCAGCCCAGTGAGCTTTTTCTGTAACACCCACACTCCCCATTAAAATGTTTTACTAATACATAGTTCAAACATAACTAACCCAACTAACCCAAGTCTTTAAGGTTTGGAACGATAGTACAGAAGGTAAGGTTCTTGCTTTGTATGTAGCTGACACAGTTCCATCCCTGGCATCCAATGTTAAAAGTAATCTCAGGGGGCCGGAGAGATAGCACAGCGGTAAGGCGTTTGCCTTGCATGAAGAAGGACGGTGGTTCAAATTCTGGCATCCCATATGTTCCCCTCAACCTGTTGGGGGCGATTTCTGAGCGTAGAGCCAGGAGTAACCCCTGAGTATTGCCGGGTGTGACCCCAAAACAAACAAACAAACAAACAAAAAAGTAATCTCAGAATGCAAAGCCAAGAGTAAGTTCTGAACATTATCAGATGTGGCCCCAAAATAAAAATAAAACACAACCTGAGAAACAGGTACATGGAATTCATCATATTGGGGGGGGGGCACACTCAGAGGCCCTCAGAGGTTACTCCTGTCTCTGTGCTCAGAAATCGTGCCTGACAGGCTCAGGGGACTATATGGGATGCTAGGGAACGAATCAGTGTTTGTCCTGGGTCAGCTGCGTGCAAGGCAAACATCCTACCACTGTGCCCCTGAATTCATTACATTTTAAAAGGGACGCAGAGGCCAGAAAAGAATGAGAATATAAAATCTGAATCCCAGGAGGAACATGTATGTTTATTGACAAAGTCTAAGTGGAATTGGACAGTTAATTCACTTGGACAGGGCCCAGAGAGATAGCACAGTGGTGTTTGCCTTGCAAGCAGCCGATCCAGGACCAAAGGTGGTTGGTTCGAATCCCGGTGTCCCATATGGTCCCCCGTGCCTGCCAGGAGCTATTTCTGAGCAGACAGCTAGGAGTAACCCCTGAGCACCGCCGGGTGTGGCCCAAAAACAAAAACAAAAACAAAATTCACTTGGACAATGCCTTTCTTCTGTTAATAACAGTTTTTGTTTTTGTTTTTAGTTAACGTTTAATTGTTTTGTGTTAATATAGTGATGGCGCTTGAGAACCATATGTAATGCTGGGGATCAAGCCCAAATTGGCCATACACAAGGCCCTAACTGCTGTACTATCATTCTGGGCCCTCTATATAACACTTTAATAGGAGCCAACCCAGTGACACTCAGTCCAATGGGGTAGGACAAAGCATCCTGCACTGCTGGGCAGGTATGATGTTGTTGGAGTTTGAGTTTAAGACTTTACATACATTAGTCAGATGCTCTACTGATTGAATTATCTCCCTGACCCCCTTTCCTATTTCTCTCACAAGGATGTGCCATGTAACTCAGAGCACACCTGGAACTATTATTCCTAGAAAAAAAATTTTCCTGGAGGACTAATCATTTTCAATCATTAAGGACAGCAATGTTAGCAACCGAGGTCTGGTCTTCCCAGAAACTCAAGAAAGCCACATGTCTAGTTCTCTGGGAAAACATTTTCTAACATGGTGTCCACATGATATTAACACCAAGGCAAAGTCATCCTGTTCATCTTTTTCTCTTCTTAGTGTTTATGCTGAATTAAAGGATAAAACTTGGGGTTTGAGCTCAGTAACTAGGTGCCTTGAAGAGTACTATCACCCACTCTCCTATGTCTCAGTTTCTTCATTTCTGCAATAGGGGCAATAAAAATGTCAGGAAGGGGGTTCAGGATTGTTCAGGGAAAGAGCAATTGCCTTGCAAGTATGAGGTCTGAGGCCATATAGTTAATTCCTGACACCTCCCACATGCCCTAGTGGGCACATGGACCACATGTGGTGGATGGAATTGAATCTGAGTCTACCTCAGTTGAGTTCTAATATTTTGTCCATTTTATGGATGGGGACATAGAGGACAGATAGATTTAATCACTCATCATATGTCACAAAGTGTAAAAGTGGTAGAGTCAGTTTTAAAATGAAAGACATCTGGGTCAGAGCAATAGTGGGTAGGAGATTTGCTGTGTACATAGATGGCCTGGCTTCAATAATTTGCCACCTCATATGATACCCAGAGCACTGCCAGGAGTAATTCCTGGTGCAGAGCCAGGAGAAAGCCTTAGCATTGCTGTGTATGGCCCAAAAACAAACAAGCAATAAATAAATAGTATAAAAGCTGAAAGGCTCGGTAGTCCAGATGCTGCTCCGACACAGAGAAATGAAGAGACAGTCACTCAGGCAAAAGCTCAAGTGGGTTCTTTATTCTGGCCAGCCAGGGTCCAGTGCCCATCCAGAACCAAACAGAGGCAAAGGACCACGTGGCTTTCTTTGTTCATCCATATATACCATAAGAAGGGGATATAGGGGGTAAAGATGATTCCCTTATAAGGGCATAACATCCGCTAAGACATTTTGAGGTAATACAAGTTCCTTATAAGGGTATAACATCCACTAAGACATTTTGAGGTAACACAAGGTATCACATGAGCTTAGGGTTGCTATAAGCTTTCTTTTTAGGACAAAAATTGTTAGATACAAAAAGCAGGTATAAGCATAGAAAATTACAGAATTCTGGTTACAAAAACCTGACCTTTAAGTTCCATGAGCTACAGCAGTGGGGGCTCGTGTAACTAGTTGTTGACTTCCCTTTTCAAAGCCATCTGAGCCGAGAGAGATATTGCAGTGTGTAAAAAAGACATTTGCCTTGAACGCAAACTGGATTCAATCCCCAACATTCCATATGATCCCCCAAGCCTCACCAGGAGTGATTGTTGAGTGAAGAACCAGGACTAAACATCATGGAGTTTAGCCCAAAACTGAAACTAAAATTAAAGCTAAACTAATTTTTGTTTGTTTGCTTTGGGGTTATACCCTGCGGTATGAGTTACTCCTGGCTCTGCACTGAGAAATCACTCCTGGCAGGCTCGGGGGACTATATGGGATGTCAAAAATTGAACCAAGGTCTGTCCTGGGTTGGTCACATGCAAAAGCAAACACCCTACCACTATGCTATCTCTCCAGCCCCTAAACTAAATTTTAATTAAACTAATTAAATTAAATTAAATTAAAACTAAACTAAAAAACAAAACTGTGTGCCTTGCACACAGATGACGAACCCCTGTTCAAATCTCAGCATTGTATATGGTCCCCTGAGCCTGCGAGGAGCAACTTCTGAACACAGAGCCAGGAGTAACCTCTGAGAGCTGCCAGGTGTGACCCAAAACCAAAAAGTCAATTATTTTCTTTTCTGCATTCTGACACATCTCAGATGGATAAGTGGATGGATAGATGATGAATTGAATGCATACATGGATGGATGAAAAATGGGTAGAAAAGAGATGAGTGGATGAATGGATAGAGGATAAATAGATGAATGGATAGAGGATGGATAGATGAATGGGCGGGAGATAGATGTATGTATGTATATATTGACATAAATAAATGGACAAATGAAGGGGATGGGTGGAGGATGGATAGATAGATGGATTGGTAAAAGATAAATGGACAGATAGATGGGTGGGACAAAGAACAGATAGAATGGATGGATGGATGGATGGATGGATGGATGGATGGATGGATGGATGGATGGATGGATGGATGGATGGATGGATGGATGGATAGATGGGACAAAGAATATGGTTAAAAGACGGATAGTAGAGGCAGGAGCTATAGTACAGCAGTAGGGTGTTTGCTTTGTCCGCGGCCAACCCAGGACAGATCTTGGTTCGATTCCCAGAATCTCATATGGTCCCCTAAGCTTGCCAGGAGCATTTCTGAGCAAACAACCATGAGTAACCCCCAAGCGCCACTGGGTGTGAGCCAAAAATTAAAAAAAAATTTTTTTTGGTTTTCGGGCCACACCCATTTGTTGCGCAGAGGTTACTCCTGGCTAAGCGCTCAGAAATTGCCCCTGGCTTGGGGAATATATGGAACGCTGAGGGATTGAACCACAGTCCTTCCTTGGCTAGCACTTGCAAGGCAGACACCTTACCTCTAGCGCCACCTCGCCGGCGCCAAAAATTAAAAAAAAAATTTTAAAAAAGATGGATAGTAAATTGTTAGAAGGATGGATGGTGAAGGGTAAGTGGTTACATGGATGGGTACAGAATGTGTGGATGAATAGATGGAGAGAAATTTTTGGTTCTCTATATTACAGTTGCTAATATCCAGTGGTAATCCTGGAAGTATATGGGTTAGAATATCTGTCACCCTAACTTGGCATATTTTATTAATTGCTTTATTATCTACACGACATTATTGCATTCAATAAATGGTTAAGGCTGTTTTGCTCTTCAATCTTTTCTTTGAAAGTAAAGGAAGCATTAAAGATAAGATGTTTGATTGGTTCTGATTCCGGTGTCCCATATGGTCCCCTGTGCCTGCCAGGAGCTATTTCTGAGCAGACAGCCAGGAGTGACCCCTGAGCACTGCCAGGTGTGGCCCAAAAAAAACAAAAAAAAACAAAAAAACAAAAAAAAAGATAAGATGTTTTAGTCTCCTTCTGGGTTCCAGTGCTATCACTGTTCATCTGCTCTTTGGGTTGGTTCCAGGTTGGTGTGGGGGAGGGAATAGAGAACCTCTCGCCTTAATCTCTTCCACCAAATGCAAATGAATGCTGTCTTTTGGGTCTTTCCCAGCATTTTCTGGTTCCCAGCACCATTGTTGAATCTTTGTTCCCTGGGGACAGTGAGGCCTGTGCCTAGGTAGGAACAGGGAGGCTCCAGTCCTAATCCCCTCTACCGAGCTTGAATGGGGCCTCTTCTCCAGTCTCCCTCGTCTCTTTCTGGGTTCCAGTGCCATTACTGAAACTCCCTTCCTTCCCATCAGTCCTCCTTTTCCCAAACCACACTGACACTAGTGCATCCGCAAGAAGTCATTTCAATATACATCATAGACTTCCTGGCAGATTGGATCTAACATTTTTTTTCAACACCCTGATACTCCAGCACTCCAAACTACTAAATGCAAAGATCAATGGGGAAGCTAAAGAAGACATCTACTATGGGATATATAGAAAGAAATCCTCACAAATCTCCAAGCCCAAAAGCCTGAACCTTATAGATAAGGACCTAAAATCAACACTTAATGGTTTAGCAATGGAAATCAAGGAGCCACTATCCTGAGAAATAACAATTCAATCAACTCAAAGAAGAACTCTTTCAGAAGATGAGAGAATCCAATGGAGCTGAAGGAACTAAAAAACATGTTAGCAAGCCATAATAGTAGAATTACACAGGTGGAGAATCACATAAACGAACTTGAAGACAAATTACAAGCCAAAAGTGTATAAAGAAGTCAAAAAAGAAAGGAGAGATAAAACCTTAGAAGAACAAAGACAAGAGAAATAATCTCCAAATTATAGAAATTCCAGAAGGGGAAGAAAACAGGAAAGGGGAAGTACAAGTAGTGAGGGAGATTTAGCAGAGAACTTCCCCACCCTTGAGCAAGTGGTTTCTATACAAATCCAAGAGGTAAAAAGAGTGCCAAACAGGGCCGAAGAGATAGCATGGAGGTAAAGCATTTGCTTTGCATGCAGAAGGACAGTAGTTCGAATCCTGGCATCCCATATGGTCCCCCGAGCCTGCCAGGAGTAACCCCTGAGCGATGCTGGATGTGAACCAATAAATAAATAAAGAGTGCCAAACAAAATAGACCATGACAAAACAACACCAAGTCATTTAGTAATCCAAATGGCAAAAAAACGAAAAGAGATTGACTCTTTAAAGCAATAACAGAGAAAAAATCCTCAAGTTTAAAGGAAACAACATAATAATCAAACAAGATCTTTCATTTGAGGGACCAGAGAGATAGTACAGTGGTATGGCGTTTGTCTTAGACGCAGAAGGATGATGGTTCAAAACCTGGCATCCCATATGGTTCCCTGAGCCTGCCAGGAGCAATTTTTGAGCATAGAGCCAGGAGTAACCCCTGAGAGCTGCAAGGTGTGACCCAAAAGCGGAAAAAAAAAAAAAATCTTCCATTTGAAACAATCAAGGCAAGAAAACAGTGGAATGACATATTCAAACTACTGATTAAAAAAAACTTTCAACCTAGAATCCACTACCCAACCAAACTCTCATTTACATGGGAGGGTTAAAAGCATTGCCAGACAAATAAATAAATAAATAAATAAATAAATAAATAAATAAATAAATAAATAAATAAATAAATAACCTTGCAATATTTGCGCTAAGCAAACCAACTCTAAACGAGCATCTCAAAAAAAGAATTACACAAATCAAACCAGCAATTGTAACAACAACCCTACACAATAAAATGGCACAACAGTCCTTTCTGTCAATAGTTACCTTAAATGTCAATGGATTAAACTCTCCCATTAAAAATGGATACAGAGGGCCCGGAGAGATAGCACAGTGGCGTTTGCCTTGCAAGCAGCTGATCCAGGACCAAAGGTGGTTGGTTCGAATCCCGGTGTCCCATATGGTCCCCCGTGCCTGCCAGGAGCTATTTCTGAGCAGATAGCCAGGAGTAACCCCTGAGCACTGCCAGGTGTGACCCAAAAACCAAAAAAAAAAAAAAAATGGATACAGCAGGGGCTGGAGAGGTGGCACTCGAGGTAAGGTGTCTGCCTTGCAAGCGCTAGCCAAGGAAAGATCGTGACCTCGGTTCGATCCCCCGGGGTCCCATATGGTCCCCCCCAAACCAGGGGCAATTTCTGAGCCCTTAGCCAGGAGTAACCCCTGAGCATCAAACGGGTGTGGCCCGAAAAAACAAAAAAAAAATGGATACAGCAGTTTAGACTGAGCAGGTGTCCAATCAACTTCTCTTTACAGATGTCTATAATAATGCTCTAATGCTTTTATCTACAGAAATGGGTGCAAAATGTGTTTGGAAGCCATGGACCTCCAATACAGTGTTCACTATAAGACTTATAGTATAAGTAGTATTAATATCTTAATTTCACTATTCTATAATAACTCCTTGATCTTTTTGTCCACAATGATGCTTGAAGATACAGGTTGATCACCCAGTTCCACATGCAATGCAATACATATTAGACTCAGAAGACAGGGTTCATTATGATAATGTCATGACAAAAATTCTACTCTATTCATTTTCTATTTGATTATGCCTACTAATATAATCTAATGTCTATGTCCACCGATAGAAATGGAATATGCAACGACATGCTATGAACTCCTGTTACAGAGCTCATTCATTGAATATTATTGTACTCTGTTTTCAATTGTAGGTAGTTTACCATTATACCATAAAGCTCATGATTTTTGATTGCTTTCAGGAAAGGAACCTGGATGTTTAAGACCCACTAGACAATATTTCATGGTGCAGACTCCTCTTACGGTGCTCATTACCATAATCACTTAGTTTTCTAGACATAAAAATTATGATTTTTTGTTTCTTTTTGTTTTTTTTTGGTTTTGGGGTCACAGCCGGCAGCGCTCAGGGGTTACTCCTGGCTCTACGCTCAGAAATTGCTCTTGGCAGGCTCGGGGACCATATGGGATGTCGGGATTCGAACCACCATCCTTCTGTATGAAAGGCAACAGCCCTACCTCCATGCTATCTCTCTGGCCCCTGTTGGTTTTTTTGGTGGCCCGTAGGGGGAACAAAATGGTTGGGGGGAGTTTGTTTGTTTGTTTGTTTGTTTAAGAATACTCTCGGGCCCGGAGAGATAGCACATCAGCGTTTGCCTTGCAAGCAGCCGATCCAGGACCAAAGGTGGTTGGTTCGAATCCCGGTGTCCCATATGGTTCCCCGTGCCTGCCAGGAGCTATTTCTGAGCAGACAGCCAGGAGTAACCCGTGAGCACCGGGTGTGGACCAAAAACCAAAAAAAAAAAAAGAATACTCTCTACACAACCTAACTCATGAAGCCTTTCTTTTGTTTTTTAGATTTTGTTTTTGTTTTTGGGCCACACCCAGTGAGGCTGGTTACATAGCCAGGGGTTACTCCTGGCTTAGCGCTCAAAAATCGCCTCTGGCTTTGGGGACCATAAAGGACACCGGGAGGATGAAACTGTGGTCTGTCCAAAGCTAGCACAGGCAAGGAAGACGCCTTACCACTTGTGCCACCATTCCGGCCCCATGAAGCCTTTCTTCAGTAAAGTTTACACTCACTAATCAAGACTGGCCGAGAAAATGGAAAACCTTTCCATCTGACTTGCCAGCTTTATATTTTTTTTAAGCATTCTGTCCCATTTCATCTGGGTCAGCTTTTCAATTGTAACCCATGGATCAATCCTCAGTGTCTATGTGTGAGCTTTAATGCATGTGTTGGTCACCTCAATGTCTATCTAATGTTCATCTGTAATATATATAATGTCTATGTTGTATACTGCCCTTCCCCCTGTTATATATAACTCCTCCTTCCCCCCTTCACTTACCACCTTACTACAAATTCTTTTCTAACCCTTCACTCTCACCCCCCCTCATTTCCCCCCCCTCATCTTTTATTTCCCCCATTTAACCCTTTTTATCCTCAGTTCTTTTTTTTTTTTTTTTTTTTTTGGTTTTTGGGCCACACCCATTTGAGGCTCAGGCGTTACTCCTGGCTATGCGCTCAGAAGTCGCTCCTGGCTTGGGGGACCATATGGGACGCCGGGGGATCGAACCGCGGTCCATCCTAGGCTAGCGCAGGCAAGGCAGGCACCTTACCTCCAGCGCCACCGCCCGGCCCCCTATCCTCAGTTCTTAACTCCTCAGAAAGCGGAACATTCCCCTCATTCCAACCAGCTCCCAAAGTGAAAAATATATTTTCAGCCTGAGAAGAAGCTGCTGCTGGTTTGCTCTAGAAGGCCCCTTTTCCCCCTTTTCCCTTCTCTGTGGACTCTTGCTGGCTACCAGATTCGGTTTCTGAGGAGCCCCCAGCTCAACGACTTTTCCTGATACATGACTGCTGGAAGCCAATTTTAGACTTCATAAGACCAAATCGCAGGCTGAAGCTGTGCTCTGGATTTTATCCCCTCCGCTAGTCTATTTCAAAAAACCCAAAGGGGACATGTATATCTCCTTTAAATATTTCTTTAGATGTATTTCCTTAATAGGAAATTACTGTCTATTTTCTTATGTAGTGTCAATTTCCCCCATTTTTGGGGGGATATATTTAGTAGGGAATTGAGTAGATAAGTTTCTCTACTGTTCTGAGTTCATGATTTGTTTATGGCCAACCCAGGACGGACCCTAGGTTTGATTCCTGGCATCCCATCTGGTCCCTCAAGCTTGCCAGGAGTAATTTCTGAGCACAGAGCCAGGAGTAACCCCTGAGCGCCACTGGGTGTAACCCAAAAACCTAAATAAATAAATAAAAATATATAAAGAAACTGTGGTGCATATACACAATGGAATACTATGCAGTTGTCAGGAAAAATAAAGTCATGAAATTTTCCAATACATGGATGGACATAGAAACAATTATGCTGAGTGAAATAAATCAGAAGGAGAAATATAGACACAAGTAGTCTCACTCATCCGTGGGATTTAAGAAAAATAAAAGATTGGGCTGGAGCGATAGCATAGTGGTAAGGCATTTGCCTTGCATGCAGCTGACCCAGGAGAAACAGTGAGTGGTTTGAATCCCATATGGTCCCCCGAGCCTTCCAGGAGCAATTTCTGAGTGCAGGGCCAGGTGTAATCCCTGAATGCCGCCAAGTGTGACCCAACCCCCCCCTAAAAAAAAAAAGAAAGAAAGAAAAGACATTATTGTTATAACGCCCAGAGACAATAGAGATAGGGGCTGGAAGGACAGGCCCAAGATACGAAACTTATCACAAAGAGTGGTGAGTTCAGTTAGAGAAATAACTACACTGACAACTATCATGACAATGGTTGTGAGAGATATTAAATGCCTGTCTGGAATATAGGCAGGGGGTGGGAGAAGAGGAAGATGGGGGGCATTGGTGATGGTAATGTTGCACTGGAGAAGGGGGGTGTTCTCTTTTATAACTGAAACCCAACTACATGTTTGTAATAATGGTGCTTAAATAAATTGTTATTAAAAAAGAAAAAGAAAAAAGAAAAAAGTGCTCAACATCACTTATCATCAGGGAGAAGCAAATCAAAACAACAATGAGTCAACACCTCACACCAGAGAGAGACTGGCACATATCACAAAGAACAAAAACAGCCAGTATTGACAGGATACTGGGGGTGGGGAAATGCTCATCTGTTACTGGCAGGAATGTTGCCTGCTTTAAACATTTTTGGAAAACAAAATGGGCATGTCTCAAAAAAAAAATAAATAAATAAGAATTACCTTTAGTCCACTTCTGGACATCTATTTCAAGCAACCAAAATCTTGTTTCTGCAAAGGCATTTGTACTCCTATGTTTATTGCAGCATTACTTATGATGGTTAAAATCTGGAAAAGACTCAAGTGTCCCACAACAGATGTCTGGATCAAAAAACTATGGTATAGGGTCTAGAGTGATAGTCCAGCAGGTAAGGGGTGCTTGCCTTGTATGTAGCAGGTTCAATCCTCGGCATCCTATCTAGCCCCCTGAGCCTGCCAGGAGTAACTCCTAAGCACAGAATGAGAAATAAGCCCTAAGCTTTACAAGGTTTTGCCCCCTTCTTCAAGAAAGAACAAAAACCAACAAACAAAAAACTATTGGACAATGGAATCCTACTTGGCTATATGCAGTTTGCAGCTACATAAATGGAACCAACTGCAGGTGGCTATGCTGAATGAAGTCAGCCAGAGAAAGATGGGTATTTCTTTATATGTTGAGTATAAAAAAAACATAACCAGGGGCTAGAGAGGTACTACAGAAGGTAGGGAGCAAGCCTCACACAAGGCTGACTTGGATTCAATCCCTGGCACCACATATGATCCCCTGAGCCTCACAAGGAGTGATTCCCAGAAGTAAACCCGGAATACCATCGGATGTAGTCCAAAAAACAAATTAAAAAGAGGAAGCACTTTCATGCAGGAGGTCGATAGTTCGAATCCTGGCGTCCCATATGGTCCCCTGTGCTTGCCAGGAGCAGCACTGCCGGGTGTGACCCAAGAACCACAAAAAAAAAAAAAAAAGAGGAAGCATAGTCGGGGATTAACAAATGGTCAAAGGCAGCAGAACCTGAGAGTCAATTTACAGAATTAATTAAGTTTAGCATGGTGGAGAGACATTGGGGGTTCAAGGAGGGAAGTAGTGGGAGTGGAGGATCCTGAGACTATGTTGAAGGTGCGGGAATGAAAGACTGACTGTATGCATAAAATCTTAATCATGAATAGTATTGCAAATCAACAGATAAAAACAAAAATTAAAAAGAAAATAGGAAGAAAGAAAATAGAGTAGAATTATAGAAAAAGAAAATCAAACCTCCAAGGTTTGCTACCAAAGGGCTAGCTTATGTCTTTTAGTATAAGCATAACTAATTTTAAAAGTAGATTTACGAAGTCATCCATTTGTTTGGATTACATGACAAATGGCTGACTGATAATTATCCCCTGAATTGACTCCATGATTGATATTGAATTTTCCCCCCTACCAAGTTGACAAGTTGTTTTGAAATTGTGTGGGCACCATTTTACTGGCCACTCCATCTCACAGGGAAAACTCAGCTCAGGGTGGATCTTTCCAGATCTTGCGAGCGCGCGCGCGCGCGCGCGTGTGTGTGTGTGTGTGTGTGTGTGTGTGTGTGTGTGTGTGTGTGTGTGTGTGTGTGTTTAGACTGGCTATCCTGCCTTTCCTGGAGAAATTTCAAACTTCAAGGAGGGCTGTAAATGCTTTATTCTAATTCACTTGTGGACATTAGTCTTTAATTTAAAAATGAATCCTGATTAGAATTTTCTTTACCTTATAAAGGAATGAAGGGGTTAAGCATGAAGAGGAAGAGAAAAGATGAATGTGTACAGAAATATACAATGGAGAGAAAGAAAGGAGATCTCCAAGCTCGCCTTTGCCCAAGAGTCACTATGTGCATCATTTATAGAAATATTTTACATGCGACCTCTGGAAAGAGCAAGAGTGTTAGCACCAGCAGAAAAAAACAAGGGCAACCCCTGAAGTAGGGAGGAGG
Source organism: Suncus etruscus (assembly GCF_024139225.1). Lineage (NCBI taxonomy): Eukaryota > Metazoa > Chordata > Mammalia > Eulipotyphla > Soricidae > Suncus > Suncus etruscus. The sequence continues at coordinate 31,846,102 of NC_064856.1, read as the reverse complement.
TCAAAACGCCTGCACGTTCAAGGTGATCATTTCAAGATGCAGAGATTACTGGCAATTGTTTTCTATTTCCTGTGGTTCCTCCACAGATGCTACCACCAACATGTGATTCTGTCATTTTGTAAATCACGCAGTGAACGGGCTCAGGAAGCAGCTGAATTCACTCGGAGCCAGTATTTGTTGTAGTTTTAGCTGTGAGCAACATCTGTAGCACTGAAAGGTACTTACAGCATCTGATCCTCCCCTCTCCTCTTCCTCTTCCTGCTTTTCTTCCCTCCCCATGACTTTCTTCCCTTCATATTTTTATAGCATTATTAGTTGCTCTGCATTTGCAGAGCAATCTTAGAGGATCAAAATCCCATTTGAAAAACTGATGATGCAGAAAAGCAAATCCTGCATAATCTATCACCTTCCCCAGAACAATAAACACTCTTTCAATGTGGTAGTCAGCCCTTCTGAAGATGTCATTTAAGTTTGCCTTGAAGTCAAACCTAAAAAGGTCAGGCCAGGGGGGGAAAAAAAAAGGTCAGGCCAGGTGCCAACAACTTTTTTTTTTTTTCTTTTGGTTTTTGTGTCACACCCAGCGGTGCTCAGGGGTTACTCCTGGCTGTCTGCTCAGAAATAGCTCCTAGCAGGCACGGAGGACTATATGGGACACCGGGATTCAAACCAACCACCTTAGGTCCTGGGTCGGCTGCTTGCAAGGCAAATACCGTTGTGCTATCTCTCTGGTCCCCCAACAGCTTTTTTTTATTTCTGATGGTTTATATTCAAAACTAATACACAACACTTTTTTTTTGAGAACATGCTATATTCTAGGATAAGAAGCCAACCTGCCCTTATTTGCACTGGACATTAACATTGTGTGTTGGAAGCCTTTGTGTCTCTGCTGGGAGGCCCTTGGCCAGTTACTTTACCTCTGTGTCTGATTTCTCACCTATAAAACACATTACATTTTTCATAGGATTGTTGTGAAAAGAATGAGTTTATTTATTTAAAGCACCTACCACTTTGCCAAGACACATTTTAACTATAGTTTGTGTGTTTGGGGGCTATACCCAGCAAAGTTTAGGGGTTACTCTTAGCACTGCACTCCAGGATCAGTCGTGGCAGGACTCAGGGGACCACATGAGGATTAAACCTAGGGTTGGTCACATGCAAAGCAAGAGCTCTAGCCACTGTACTATGGCTCCAGCTCAGCATTACTACTACTACTATACCACCACCACCACCCTCATTTAAGAGGTAAAAGCAGACTGAAAATTATTAAGTTCAGTTTATAAGGTACTTCAGTGGATAAGGTGCTCTCTGGGCATGCAGCTGACTCAGTTTAATCCGAGGAGGCAATCCCTGCCAGAAGTGATCCCTGACCACAGAGTTACAAGAAAGCCCTAAGCACCGCCAGTCATTACTCTGCAAACTCCTGCTCCCAACAACAACAAAATCTTATGGTATGAAGCCAGAGAGATAATACAGAAGTTAAGGTACTTGCCTTACAGGTAGCCATAGCCATGACAATGGTTTGATCCCCAGCATCACATATGCTCAACCCAGACTACCAAATGTTGCCCAAAGGAGTGAGCACAAGTTTATGCAAAAGACCAGGAAGGGAACATTTTTGCGTTTAGAGAACAGATTTTCTCTGATTCAAGGACTCTAAAGACTCCACTTGGTCTTGCAAAATGAAAAACAATCACTAAAAATACAAAAAAAAAAAAAAAAAGACTTGGGGGCCAGAAAGGGAAGGTGCTTGTCTTGCAAATGACTGGCCTGGATTTAACCCCAGCATCCCCTATGAACCCTTGAGCACTGCCTGGGCAGTGATTCCTGAGTACAGATCAAGGAGAGAATCCTGAATTGGGTATGGCACCATGCCCCCCAAAAACGGTAGGGACTTGACTATTTCTCAGTAATATTTTCTTTTCAAAGCAATAGAAGTGGAGCTGGAGCAATAGCACAGCAGATATGGAATTTGCCTTCCACACCGATCTGGGTTGAATCTTCAGTATCCAATATGGTCTTCTGAACCTGCCAGGAGTCATTTCTGAGTGCAGAGATAGTTGTAACCCGTGAGCACTGCTGAGTGTAGCCTAAACACAAGAGCAAACAAACAAAAAAGGTAATAGGAGAGTCAGTTTTGTCAAGGGGCCTTGGTTTGCCAATACCTGTGATTAATGCCACCAGAATAGGAGCCCACCAATGTGTCTTTGGCCACGAGGCTTTAGCTGTGCTGAAAAGAAATCTTCTATGACAAGAATTTCTTTTGACTTCTACCATGTTTGAATTGGATATGATCACAATAAAGATTCTATATAGACTTTAGGAATACAATAGTAGCTTAACATCACTTATCTCCCTTAAACAAAATCATGGCTGGTGCCAGAGCAGTGGCACAAGTGGTAGGGCACACTATCCTAGAACAGACCACAGTTCGATCCCCTGGCATCCCATATGGTCTCCCAAGCCAGAAGCAATTTCTGAGCTCATAGCCCAGAGTAACCCTAACCCTGAGTGTCACTGGGTGTGGCCAAAAAACAAAACAAAACAAGAAAAACAAAAACAAAAACAAAATAAATCATGATTGCTTAGTTTTGATGCTTACAGAGAATAGTAGAAATATATTCTAAATTTTTCATTAAGTACAGTATTCCAGAGCCAGAGAGGTAGTACAGTAGATATGGCACTTGCCTTGCACACAGCCAACCCAGGTATCACATATAGTTCCCCAAGCCCATCAGGTGTAATTCCTGAGTACAGTCATGGGAAACTGCTAAACAATGCTGGGTATGGCCCCCAAAATAAAAAATGATAAAATCAGTATTTCTGGACTGGAGCAATAGTATAGAATTAGATGCTTGCCTTGCACACAGACCCATTGTACCCCATATAGACCCCAACTCTCACCAGGAGTGTTTCATGAGTGCAGAGCCAGGAGTAAGTCCTGAAGATATTCGGGTGTGGCCCAAAAACAAAAAAATAAATAAAAATAGTATTCCTGGGCCAGAGAGATAGCACAGCAGTAGGGTGTTTGCCTTGCATGTGACTGACCCAGGACAAATCTGAGTTCGATTCCCAGCATCCCATATGGTACCCCAAGCCTGCCAGGAGCAATTTCTGAGCATAACCCCTGAGTGCCACTGGGTGTGACCTATAAACTAAAACAAAAAAGTGTTCCTATGAATCAAGCAATAGTATTTTTGTTGAACAGGCCTATCCCTCCAGCCTGAAACCAGGTACATTAAATTTTTTAATAATATAACCTCCATCAGTAAAGCCAATCATGTTTGGGGCCGAAGCGGTGGCGCCATAGTACGGTGTTAGCCTTGCATGCAGCTGACCTAGGACAGACCTCGGTTTGATTCTCCAAGTCCCATATGGTCCACCAAGCCAAAAGCAATTTCTGAGCACATAGCCAGGAGTAATCCCTGAGCGTCACCGCGTCTGGTCCAAATCTAAAATAAATAAATAAATAAATAAATAAATAAATAAATAAATAAATAAATAAATAAAATAAAGCCAATCAGATTTTATTCTGCCAGAGCTCCCAAAGATCCCTGAGAAATAAAGTTCTTAGCACCCACCTGGAGAAGCTCTCTCCCCTTCTAGGGCTTAAGGGAGAGGAGAAGGAGGCCCAACTTGTCAGGTTTAGGGGAAGGTCAAGGTGGATATCCTTCAAGATAGGAAGTTTGCATTTTGATATTTGAATCCATTCCACTTAACCATGTTCTGAGCGATAAGCTGGAATGTTGGATAAGTCATAAAGGCATTTCATTGTTGAGAAGGCTGAATGTAGCCTGGACTGTAGTTCTTTAGAAATTCCTCCATTAAACAAGAAATTAAGAGGCTGGAGCTATATAGCACAGTGGGTAGGGCATTTGCCTTGCATATGGCTGGCCTGGTTCCAATCCCCAGCATCCTACACCCTCCTCCCAAGCCTACCAGGCATGATCCCTGAGCAACACCAAGTGTGGCCCAAAAACACCCCCCCCCAAAAAAAAAAAAAAAAACAGGAAATTAATTAGACGCCTGTGTGCTGACTTCTGTGAGGCTGACTTCTCAGCTTCCTCATTAAACTAGAGCTTCCAGTGAAGTTTCAGGGGGCAGTTAGGAAACGAGGAAGAAAATCACGGAGCAAAATACAAAAGCCTGGTCAGACTTTTACTCTTAATTCATCTCCTCTGTGGAGCACACCCCTGAAAGTTAACTATTCATGGGAACAGATAATACAGTGAAATTTGATCTCAGGAGCCAACAAAAATGGTTTAACTGGTTAATCAGCCTTATTCCTTATCTCCAAACTCACCTTCCCTCTCCTATTTTGAAAAATAAACAGAGGACTTTGCAGCGATTAGGTAAATCCCAGGGCATTTCGAATATCTCTGTGCTGGCACAGACATTGTCAGAGTGAGGATGCCCAGGACATGTCTCTAATATCTGTGCTGTGAGATCTTAGGGTGACATGCAGAACAGATCAGGAAGGTTGTGGGCCTGACCTCAGCTCAGAGACAGACTTTTGACATCATCTCTGAACAAATCTCCAAGTCTTTTGGGGTCACCCAGAACTCTGTGAGGACGAGGTCAAAATTTGCTATGACTCCTGCTTTTCTCTCTCTATTGCTATTTTTTTGTTTTGTTTTGTTTTGTTTTGCTTTGTTTTGTTTTTGGGCCACACTTGATGACGCTCTTGTGTTAATCCTGGCTCTGCACTCAGAAATTGCTCCTGACTCGAGGGACCATATGGGACGCCTCGGGATCAAACCACTGTTCGTCCTAGGTCAGCTGCATGCAACGCAATCGCTGCGCCACTGCTCTGGCCCCTCTTTGTTGTTATTTCAAAGCTAGTGACTGGAATGGAACCCAGGGTCTCACCCCTGGGAAACACTCTCCCTCAGTCATCTCCCTGATCTCCTCTGCTGATTTCACCTCCTCATTTATAGTTTATTAACCAAAAAATAGGTGAAGGACACCTCTGTTAGCTAATGCGTAGGAGCTGATGGGGCTTATTAAGTAACAGAGGTCTTACATTTTTGCCTTTTGATTAAGAAAATGTTGGAAAGTTACTGAAGTGATTCCTATCTACCCATACATCAAGAAAATCCTTGTTATTGAACTGTATTTGCTCCAATGACCTCTTAGTATTTCAAACCTTTGAACTTCTTATCCCTGGGATCTGTCTCTACAACAACAGGAAGGGGTTTGGGTATTCATTTTTTATTTGTTTTGGTTCAGAGCTTACTCCTGGCTCTACACTCAGGAGTTACCCCTGATAGGTTCAGGGGATCTTATGTGGTGCCAGGGATAGAACTTGGATTGGTTGCATGCAAAGCAAGTGCCCTACCTGCTGTACTGTCTATCTCTCTAGTCCCTCACATGGAACTGTGGTTGTTTTGTTTTGTTTTGTTTTGTTTTTGGGTCACACCCAGCAGTGCTCAAGGGCTACTCCTGGCTCTACGCTCAGAAATCACTTCTGGCAGGCTCGGGGGACCATATGGGATGCCGGGATTCGAACCACCGTTCTTATGCACACAAGGCAAATGCCCTACCTCCATGGTATCTCTCTGGCCCCAGTTGGTTGGTTTTGAGGGTGATTGGAGATTACTCCTGTTCCAGTGGTACTGGGAGGCCACACGGGTTCTGAGAATCTAACTTGAAACTCTTGGTTGCAACAGAGCTCTCTAGCCCCACTGACGCTTGATCCTCTGATTATGTGTTCACAAGTGTAGAGGCATCAGAGATAGCTCATCTAGAGAGCACTTAACAATGCACATATAAGGGGCCAGAGAGATAGCACAGTGACAGGGTGTTTGCCTTAGCCGCAGATGGACAGTGGTTCGAATCCTGGCATCCCGTATGGTCCCCCGAGCCTGCCAGGAGCGATTTCTGAACATAGAGCCAGGAGTAAACAATGCACATATAAGACCTGGGTTGTGTCCTCAGCACTGGAAAAAAATAAAACACTAAGAACTGTAGGATCCCCCTGAGTGTGTGTGTGTGTGGGGGGGGGGGGTTCCTAGTTCTGACTGTTCATCAACCAGATGCCCTAATCAGTTCTTTGACCTAATCTTGAAATAAAGCCATGGATGTGTGCATAACTGGCCACACTGTCAGCTTTGTAAAAAGACTGTGTCAAACCCACCTGAAGGCCATGCAGACACTCCTCCACAACTACCAGAAGTAGAACCTGCCTTGCATGTGTGTGCAAGGTCCCAGGTTTAAGCCCCACCCCATCCCCACTCAGCAAGAAAAAAAAAGGAGGCTGAAGCAATCACACGATGTATAGAATACTTGACTTGCACACAGCTGACCCAGTATCCCATAGATTCCCTGAGCACTACCAGGAGTAATTCCTGAGCACAAAACCGGGAGTAACTATTGAGCATCACTGGGCGTAGCCCCCAAACCACCACCACCACCCAAAAATAATAGTGTTTTGAGGGAATAAGTTTAGGGGTTTTTTTTGGTTTTGTTTTTTTGGGGGCCACACTAAAGAGCAATGCTCGGGACTTATTCTTGGCTTTAAGCTCAGGAATTACTCTTGATGATGCTAGGGGGAATGTATGGGATGTCAGGAATTGAACCCAGGTCTGCTGTGTGCAAGGCCAATACTCTGGTCATGTCTTACACCTATTGCATTTGTGGCAGAACAGCCATATCTGGGGGTGGGGGTGGGCACAAAGTGCAGGAGGTAGTGGAGAGCTGGCACATGACAGCAGCAAGAGGGCAGAAGCGGGACTATTGTAAGTGCTGGCATTGAACTGCCCATGAGGATGGAGCACTAGCCCCAGAACTGAGGAGCCCTGGAGCTATGATGGGAGGAAGCCAGGCTACAGGCATGGTTTGGGTGGGAGGGGGCTGTTTTGAAAGTCACACACTGGCCTACCAGGGAGTAATCTGTGCATGTGAGGGAAGGAAGGAGTCACACAAATGGAGTGTCAAGGTTAGTAGGATGGAGAGGTCGCCTCTGCCATCACCAAAGGAACCCTATGAGCCAAATCTGGCCTTTGTATGCAGGAGCCCAGGGTCATGCCCCCCCACCCCCAGTACCCAAGGAGATATTCCTGAGCATAAACAGCCATGAACCCCCTCTCTAAATAAATACACCCAGGGTATGCAATCTGGTCCTCAGTAAACCTAATCAGACAGGCTGAATGGGAGATTGTACTTGCCAGGAGGATGTGGAAGAAACACATGTGTGTCCCCCAAAGCTAGGTCATGAAGGAAAGATCTGAAATTGGATGGTGATGATGAATATACTAGAAAACAATGGACTAGATTATTTTTTGTTTGTTTTTGGAACATACCCCACAGTGCTCCAGGCTTGTTCCTGGCTCTACACTTAGGGATCACTCCTGGTGGGGTTCTGCGGACCATATGGGGTATGGGGTGCTAGGGTTCAAATCTTGGTCAGATGTATTCAAGATAAACACCCTACTTGCTATACTATTTCTAGTTCCTAAATTGGATGTTTTATTTGGTTTGGGGGCTACATCCAGCGATGCTCAGGGATTACTCTTGGCTCTGCACTCAGCAATCAGTCCTGGCGGTGCTTGAGGGACACTATGGGATGCCCAGGATAGAACTTGGGTCAGCCAGGTACAAGGCAGCACCTTACCTGCTAGTCTACGCCTCTGGACCCCTAATTGGATGTTTAAAAAAGGAAACTTTTGGGGGCCGGAGAGATAGCATGGAGGCAGGGCGTTTGCCTTGCATGCAGTAGGATGGTGTTTCGAATCCCGGCATCCCATATGTTCCCTGTACTTGCCAAGAGTGATTGATTTCTGAACGTAGGGCCAGGAGTAGCCCCTGAACGCTGCTGAGTGTGACCCTAAAACAAAAACAAAACAAAACAGAACAAAAGGAAACTTTTGTGTTAAAATGAGCCAGGAGTAAACCCTTAGCAATCCTGGTATGACCCAAGCTAAAGAACCTGGCATGGTTCAAGCAGCAGCTTTGCATGTGGAAGCTCAGCTCCCAGATTCAGTGTTTTGCACTATATTCTCCCTGACCATGAACCACATCTTCTCTCAAAAATAAATTAAAGTGGAAACTTTAAGACCAGAATGATAATACAAATGGCTGAGTCACATGTCTTACACGCAACAGACTCTGAATTAATTCTAGGGCTCCCTAAGCTCTGCCCTGAGTCGCTCTTTAGCACGGGGCCAGGAATGACCTCTGGACACTGCTTGGCAAGGTCCAAAAACTCAGAAGAAAAAAAAAAAGTCCTTGCTTGTGTGAGATCTTAGAACAGGTTAGAGGTGACATCTCCTGTAGGGCCCCAGTATCAAGCCATGACTTGAACTATTTTCTAGTCCCCAACCCATCAGGATTCTCCCTGCTCACAGCTGGAGACATAGGGCTTGAGATTCTGTCACACAATTCCAAGGACTCCAGTCACGACCACAGCATGCATGAGAAGCTAAAAGGGAAGAGGAGATAGGCAAGTTCTTTAGGAACCAGCAATGGGAGACATTGTGTCTTCCCAAAGCACTTAACTGAGAATGGAAAGCATCTCATTATCTGTTGCATCTGTTCCTTCAAATTCCAGCTCAGAGAACACTTTCTTGTCAGTCTAGGTCCTCTCAGAACACAGCTTCTTGTCAAAAACAAACAAGTTGAAAGAGGGATTTAAGGCCACCAGGGCCAGAGATAGAGTTTTTAATATATGCAGAGTTTTTAATGTATGCATTTTATACAGGAAGTTAGGTTTTTGTCCTTGTCGACATGGACCCCTGAGCACTGCTAAGTGTGGCACCAACCTCAAAAAAGAAAATAAAGAGGCCAAAGAAATAGCTTGGAGGTAAGGCATTTTTCTTGCATGCAGAAGGATGGTGGTTCAAATCCCAGCATCCCATATGGTCCCCTGAGCTTGCCAGGAGCAATTTCTGAGCTTGAGCCAGGAGTAACCCCTGAGAGCTGCCAGGTGTGACCTATAGCCAAAAAAAGGAAGGAAAGAAGGAAGGAAAGAATGAAGGAAGGGAAGGAGGGAGGGAGGGAGGAAGAAAGGAAAGAAGGGAGGGAGGGAGGGAGGGAGGGAGGGAGGGAGGGAGGAAGGAAGGAAGGAAGGAAGGAAGGAAGGAAGGAAGGAAGGAAGGAAGGAAGGAAGGAAGGAAGGAAGGAAGGAAGGAAGGAAGGAAGGAAGGAAGGAAGGAAAGAGAAAGAGAAAGAGATCTATATTTACTCAGAAACATTGGTGGGACAGGGAGAGACAGTGAGAATACAGCAGGTGGGGTGCTTGCCTTGCACACAGCCAGCCCTGGATTCATCCTCAGCACACTATAGTTTCTCTCAAATCTGCCAAGAATGATCCCCAAGCATAGAAACTACAGGAGTAATATGGGTGTGGCCAAAATAAAAAAAAAATACACTATAAGTACTCAAGGGACCTTGTGAGTTTAAGTATTTGGCCAGGTTTGGCAGATTGCAAGGCAAATGCCAAAATTCCCAGTACTGGGTCCAGAGAGTAAGGTGTTGGCCTTGCATGTGACCAACCTTGGTTTGATCCCTGACATCCCATATGGTCTCCCAAGCTCTACCAGGAGTAATTCCTGAGTGCAGAGCCAGGAGTAATCCTTGAGCACCATCAAGTGTGGCCCCAAAATAAAAAATACAGCAACAACAAAAGCAATGTACTATCTGGCTTCTTTTAATACCTTTCTAACTCATAATACAGAATCTAATTTACAAGCACTTAGTCCTAACAGTGTTTTGAGTTTTTTTTTTTTTATCCAGGAGACTTCATGTGCATGTAAAATATAATAACAATTGTAATAATAATGCAAGAAATGTGTATGTTCTTCTCCAGTTCACTTGTCTTATGTTAACTTCCTTTTTTGCCTGAACTGGGGACCTGAGAATGTAGAGGGAAAATCTTGCCTCCTTGCAAGATTATTTTGTTTCTATAATTTTCATCTTCCATGGTCTGCATTATTTATTTGTTTTTGTTTTTATTTGAGTTATTTTTTTGGGGGTCACACCCAGCAGCACTCAAGGGTTACTCCTGGTTCTACACTCAGAAATCGATCCTGGCAGGCTCAGGGGACCATATGGGATGCTGGGATTCGAACCATCGTCCTTCTGCATACAAGGCAAACGCTCTGTCTCCATGCTATTTCTCCAGCCCCATGTTTTTGTTTTTATTTGAGGGAGGGTCTCATTCATCAGTGCTCACAGGGTACCATTAACTTAGAGCTCAGCGGTTAGCAGATGCTTCCGGTAGTGCTCTGAGGACCACCTACTACAGGGATCCACCTCAGGCCTTCTGCACATACACAAAGCCTGTGCTCCAGCTCATTGAGAGAGTCCCAGTCCCTTTTACTGCTTTAAACTGGGAGTGAGGTTCTATTTGACCGAATAATTTTATTTTGTGAGATAAACCCAAGGACCCAAAAACAAAATGTGGAAAAGTAACTTGTACTCCTATGTTCGTTGTAGCATTGTGCACAATAGCCAAAATCTAGACACAAGTGCCCAAAAATAGAATATTCTTCATATGCCATAAAACTATGGCACATCTGCACAATAGAATATTACTTGGCTATAAGATAAAGACATGCAATTAGCTGCTACATGGAGGGACCTGGAGAGTGCCATGCTGAGTAAAGTTAATCAAAGGGAGAGAGACTGACACAGAATGATCTATCATATGTGGGATATAAAAAACAGAATAGTGATGGGGCTAGAGTGATAGCACAGCGGTAGGGTATTTGCCTTGCATGCTGCTAACATGGGACAGACCCAAATTCAATCCCTGGCATCCCATGTGGTCCCTAGAGCCTATCAGGTGCAATTTCTGAGCACAGAGTCAGGAGTAACCCCTGAGCACAGCCAGATGTAGCCCAAAACAAAACAAAACATAATGTTGGAAGAGCAAATACCCCCAAGACAATGGAAACAAAGAACAGGAGAACTAGTCTTCGGTGGTAAATATCCACTGAGGGAGTTGGGAGATAGGACAGGAAGTGGGCAACATATATGCTATGTCAAGGGACTTGTTCAGCTGGGAGGAGGAGGTAGTGCTGAAAAGTGAAAATGTGTTATTTGCATTTATTTTCTTATTTATTGGTTTTGGGGCCAAACCCAGTGATGCTAAAAGGTTACTCCTGGCTCTTTGAGGTGCTCAGGGGAATCATGGGTTGCTGGAGATTGAACCCAGGTTGACCATGTGGCCCCATGGTGGCAAAGTGTTCCATATGAAATTCTATCAGCAACAGTACTGTAAACCACAAAGCAAAATCTAAAAGCAAACAGAAAAAGAACACGTTTCAAAGAAGCAGAATAGTGGGTGGGAAGCAAATGAAAGTAGAGGGCAATGGTGATGGGAAGTGGACATTAGTGAAGGGGTTGATGGGGAAACATCGTATGTCTGAAACCTAATCATGGATAACTTTGAAATTTCACAGTGACTGGGCAGGAGAGATAGTACAGCAGGTAGGACACTTGCCTTCCATGCAGCCAACCCAGGTTTGATCTCTGGGTTGAACCTGGACTGACCCAGAAGAACAGGAGGGAGGGAGGTGCATCTGTGCTGCTGACTGCCTCTTCCTAAGGAACAGGAAGGTTCTAGTGAAGTTCTCCTCCAGAGACATGGCAGAGTTCACACACCAGCCTGAGACTCTCCCTCTCTCCCACTTCTGTTAGCTTCAGACACTCATTCCCCTCCATCTTCTTTATTGCGTCCAGAACAGAAGCACACTGAGCCAAGAGATAGCACAGCAGGGAAGGCACTTATCTTATTTATACCAACCCAGCTTCAATCATTAATGTTCCTCAAGTATGACCAGGAGTGATTATTGAACACAAAAGCATGAGTAAGCCCTGAGCACAGCCACATGTGACCTCAAAATCAAACCAAAACAGGACTGGAAAGATAGCATAGAGGTAGGGCATTTGCCTTGCACATGCAGAAGGACAGTAGTTCGAATCCCAGCATCCCATATGGTCCCCGAGCCTGCCGGGGGTGATTTATGAGTGTAGAGCCAGGAGTAACCCCTGAGCGCTGCTGGGTGTGACCCAAAAAACAAAAACAAAACAAAACAAAACAACAAAAAAAAAAAAAAACCCTAGGTTCGTGCATACATGAACACATAAATAAGTAAAAAAAGACTCCTGGGGTTAGGGAGAGCACTATGGGCCAAAGAATAGCCCTTAAGCACTTCCTGGGGCAAGTGGCTGGTCCCTCAACAAAGTAAAAGGAAGATTGTAACTGGTCATTTTGGCCCGGAGAGATAGCACAGCGGTGTTTGCCTTGCAAGCAGCCGATCCAGGACCAAAGGTGGTTGGTTCGAATCCCGGTGTCCCATATGGTCCCCCGTGCCTGCCAGGAGCTATTTCTGAGCAGACAGCCAGGAGTAACCCCTGAGCACCGCCGGGTGTGGCCCAAAAAAAAAAAAAAAAAAAAAAAAGGAAGATGAAACTTGATCTGAAATATTTATGCATCTGAGAATATCTCAGTCTTGGTTCTTTGGATCTCATTTGTTTTTGGCCACACACACCAAGGTTAGGGCTACTTCCAGCTCAAAAGTCACATCTGACCGTGTTTGGTACACTATGCTGTGCCAGGAATCAAACCCGTGCTTCACACATGCAAGGCAAGTGCTTCACCACTGAGTCACAGTCCCTGGACTCTGATTTCCCCCTTTTTTTGTTGTTGATTTAGTTTTGGTTTCTGGGCCACACCAGGTAGTGCTCAGGGGTTACTCCTGGCTCTGTGCTCAGAAATCACTCCTGACAGGCTTGGGGAACCATATGGGATGCCAGGATCGAACCCGGGTCTGCCCTAGGTCAGCAGTGTGCAAGGCAAATGCCCTACCACTGTACCATTGTACTATCGCTCAGTCCCTGATTTCCCTTTTCTTATTTTTAATTTTCCTTTTTATCTTTTTTTGTAAACATGTTGAGTTTTGTTTGTTGGTTTTTCTTTTGTTTTATTTGGGGGACCATACCCAGTGATGCTTAGAGCTTACTCCAGCCTCTATGTTCAGCATTTGTTCCTGGCACTGCTGAGGTCATTCTATGTGGAGAATTGAAAATTTGAAGGTGGGGGCCAGAGAGATAACACAACAGTAGGGCATTTGTTTGCCTTGCATGCAGAAGGATGGTGGTTCTTTTTTTGGGGGGGAGGGGTCACACCCGGCAGTGCTCAGTGTTCCTGGTCCTATACTCAGAAATCACCCCTGGCAGGCACAGGGGACCATACTGGATGCCGGGATTTGAACCATCATCCTTCTGCATGAAAGGCAAACGCCTTACCTCCATGCTATCTCTCCGGCCCCACCAAGAGTACAGAGCCAGGCAGAGTATTGCTGGGGTACAACCCAAAAATAAAAAATAAAATAAGCATAAAAAGCTTATTTTCTCAGTGGCTATACAGTGGGTGATCACGAGCTCCATATAAAATTAGAAGAAGGTAGCCATGGGACTAAAACCAGTCCAGACACAGCATTGGCATTCCACCAAAGTCTTTTCCCTGTAGATGTATAAGAAAAGTGAACTCTTGGCTTGTTATTTTATCTCTGATCATGTCCTCTTCTTAATAAACTCTCTAGGCTCTACTAAGGCATTGTCCCCAGAACGTATTTAAATTTCAAATGCATGACTAATAAACAAAAGCTCAAGAGGCTGGAATTCACTGCAGAGCTCAGGGCTGAGGGAATTTCATTTCACTCTCCCTCCTGAGTTCTGCAATCAAATTTTGTCCAAAACTCTCTCTCCCTTTCTCCTCTCTCCCTCTCTCTCTTCTGTCTCAATCCCCCCCTCTCTCTCCTCTTTCTCCGCTCTCACTCCTCTCTTTTCTCACTTCTCTCTCTCCTCTCTCAATTAGCCTGTGCACTGTGGTTCTATTTAAAAAGGCATTTATCTTGGTTATGGGGCAAAGTTTCTTTTAGTGTGTTTCATTTTCAGGAAATCTTATTGAGTTGCACTCTCTATTCTTTTTTAGTAAAGTTCAAGCACCCAACTTTTAAAGAGTCAGATTTCAAAGCATATCCAGCCTCTTCTTGGGAAATCCTCCCCAATATTTCTAGAAATGAGAGCAGAATATCTGATCCATGTGTGTGGAATGGGACATCTTAAAGATCAAGCATGTCGTCCTGCTCTGAGTTCCCAAAAGAGAATTTCTCAAGGGCTCTGGGAAACTTTGCTAGAACCCTAAGAGGTAAGAGTAGGAAGCAAATTAAATGTTGTTCTTCTGCAGTTGTTGTTCTTCTTCTGTTCTTCTGCACATCCTAAGCGATGCCGGGTGTGATCCAAAAACAAACAAACAAACAAACAAAAAACAATTAGGGGTTGGAGAGATAGCTGGAGGTAAGGCATTTGCCTTGCATGCAGAAGGACAGTGGTTTGAATCCTGGCATCTCATATGGTCCCCTGAGCCTGCCAGGAGTGATTTCTGGGCATGGAGCCAGGAGTAACCCCTGAGCAATACTGGGTGTGACCCCCACCCCCCAAAAAAAAGTTGTTCTTCTGAATTGGAGTATCTTCATCCTCTGTACAGAACTACTTAAACTTTTGTTTTCTCAGGCCTTACTCCTAGCTCTCTGTCCAGGGGACCTTATGGAGTGCTAGATATTAAACCCACATCGACCATGTGCAAAGCAAGAGCCCTACTTGCTATACTGTCTCACTTCAACCACACAGCCAAGGCTCAGTGCTTTTCTCCTGATCTCTAAGGGAATCCTCAGCAGTGTCATTTGGTAGGTCACACAAACCCAAAATTAGAAAGAGTCTTCCAATTTCTGAGTTTTTCTTTTATAAGGTAAATGACTTATTTTGGAACAATTTCAATTTCAAAAGAAAAATATTGCAAATATAGTATTGAGAATATCCTTATCCTCTTCACCCACTTTCCTCCCAATTCTGTCATTTATGTGTAATCTATTTATTTGTCAAAATCAAGACATTAATGTCAGTGAAAGTCTATACAATGCAGACATCCTTGTAATCTCATCTGTTCTCTGGCCAATGTCCTATTTTCCATCCAGGATTCAGTTCTATATTGCATCTATATTGCATTATGGATATTTTTTATTTGTTTATAGATTTGTTTTTGTGATCAGGAACCACTGAGGCTTGAAGGATTATTTGAGATACCAGGGATGGAACCTACTGCATTCAAGGCAAATGCCCTGCCTTCTGTATTATCTCTCTGGTCTTTTTTGTTTGTTTTGTTTTGTTTTTTGGGTCACACTGGCAGTGCTTAGGGGTTACTTCTGGCTCTATGTTCAGAAATCACTCCTGGCAGGCTCGGAGGACCATATGGGATGCCAGGATTCAAACCACTGTCCTTCTGCATGCAAGGCAAATGCCTTACCTCCATGCTATCTCTCCAGCTCCTATCTCTCTGGTCTTTATTTTTGTTTGTTTTGTTTTGTTTTGTTTTAGAGGGGTGCACACCTAGCAGTACTCAGAGCTTACTCCTGGCTCTGCATTTAAGGATCACTTTTAGTGGTACGCAGAAGACTATAGCGGGTACTAGGAATCAAACCTGAGTTGGTGCTGAGCAAGTATAGCCCTACCTACCATACTCTCTCCAGCCCCCTGGTTTGTGATTTGTTTTGTTTTTTGTTTGGGCACACCCAGTGTTCAGGGGTTTCTCCTGGTTTTGCGCTCAGAAATCACTCCTGGCAAACTCAGGGACAATTAGGGGTCCTGGCGATAAAACTTAGGTCAGCAGTATACAAGGCAATCATCCTCCCCACTGTATTAATCACTCCAGCCTCCCAGGTTGTGATTGTTATTTCTGCCTTAGGGGCCTATTAAATTTCCCTCCCATTTTTGTGGTCCATAGCATGGACAATGGCAGCTTACAGAGTATAAAATGCTGCTATTCTGTTTCATGAAGGTGAGCAGCTGAGCACCCAACAGAAATTGGGTTGCAGGTATACAAGCGTACCTGCTTGCTTTTATTCAAAAATTGTAGAGGAAAGATGAATCTAAACTTGGAAATCTGGCTGCTGAGAAGCAGAGGGAAGAAAGAGTAGAGTGAGGTAGGCACCTTCGATAATGCTGCCTTGAATACCTAGCCCTAGTGCCATTAGGTCTCTGACATGGTGAAAACTTAAAGTTAAATTTTAAAGAAAAAAATCTCTAAAATGTGAGGAAAAAATATGTATCTAACTGTATGATTACCTAGTAGTATTTGTAAGCCGAAGTGAGCCAAGCTTTCAAGGAACCTAATATACTACAGGATAAATTGATGTTATATCCTGATGGATATATCTTTCCTAAAGACAAAAAGAACTGCAAAAGATATTTTAAAACTATTTTTTGGAGGGGGGGACACACCCTGTAGCACTCAGGGGTTACTCCTGACTCTGAGCTCAGAAATCGTTCCTGATGGGCACAGGGAACCATATGGGATGCTGGAATTCGAACCAGCATCCATCATGGATCGGCCACATAGAAGGCAAATGCCTTACAGCCATGCTATCTCTCTGGCTCAGATATTTTTGTTTTAGTTTGTTTTTTGTTTGTTTGTTTTTGGGCCACATCGGTTGATGCTCAGGGGTTATTCCTGGCTATGCGCTCAGAAATTGCTCCTGGCTTGGGGGACCAAATGGGATGTCAGGGGATCAAACTGTGGTCCTTCTTAGGTTAGCGCATGCAAGGCAAACACCCTACTGCTTGTGCCACCGCTTCGGCCCCAAAAATAAATTTTTTTTGAGGTGGTGTTTGGGTCACACTCGGCAGTGCTCAGGGGTTACTCCTGGCTTTATGCTCAGAAATCACTCCTGGCAGGCTTGGGGGACCATATGGGATTCCAGGATTCGAACCACCATCCATCTGCATACAAGGCAAATGCCCTACCTCCATGCTATCTCTCCAGCCCTCAAAAATGAACTTTTTTGTTTTGTTTTGTTTTGTTTTTTGGGGGGCCACACCCGGCAGTGCTCAGGGGTTACTCCTGGCTGTCTGCTCAGAAATGGCTCCTGGCAGGCACGGGGGACCATATGGGACACCGGGATTCAAACCAACCACCTTTGGTCCTGGATCGGCTGCTTGCAAGGCAAACACTGCTGTGCTATCTCTCTGGGCCCAAAAATGAACTTTTAAAAAAGAAGGGCCTAAGTGATAGAACAGTGGTTAGGGCACTAGCCTTGCAAGCTATCAAGCCAGGTTTAATCCCTGCTATCTCTATGGTCTTTTGAGCCACACTAGGGATTATCCCTGAGTGCAGAGCAGAAGTAAACCCTGAGCACAGCTAGGTATGATCTCAAACTTAAAAAATAGATGGGGTCAAAGCAATAGCAAGCACAGTGGATAGGGCGTTTGTCTTGCATGTGGCCAGAATTCCATATGGTCCCCTGAGCCTGCCAGGAGCAATTTCTGAGCACAGAGTCAGGAATAACACGGAGTGCTGCCAGGTGTGGCCACACACACACACACACACACACACACACACACACACACACACAAAGATAAATAAATAAGCAAAAGAACCTTTAGTTTTAGCTTGGGATCTAACTCTGCTCTAAAGTACCTTTCTTGCATGTGTCCTAACACCAAAAAAAAGAACACTAACAAGTCCAAAGAGATAGTAATAGGGGGCCGGAGAGATAGCATGGAGGTAAGGCGTTTACCTTTCATGCAGAAGGTCATCGGTTCAAATCCTGGCGTCCCATATGGTCCCCCGTGCTTGCGAGGAGAGACTTCTGAGCTTGGAGCCAGGAGTAACCCCTGAGCACTGCCGGATGAGACCCAAAAAACCAAAAAAAAAAAAGAGAGATAGTAATAGAAGATAAGGCCTTGCACGAAGCCAACCCCAATTAAAATCCTCAGCACCACATTTTGTCCCCCAGGCACCACTAGTGGTCACTACAGAGCACTGAATCAGGACCACTAATGCTACTAGATGTGGCCCAAAAAAAACCAGCCAGTCAGAAAGATAGTCCAGTGAGTAGGGCTTTTGCCCTGTATGCAACAGATCCAGGTTTGACCCCTGCAGAGCCAGGAGTAATCCCTTAGCACTTCCAGTGTGGCCCCAAAAAGCAAAACAAGAAAAAGGGATCGGTGCAGTGGCACAGCAGTAGGGCTTTTGCCTTGCGTGCAGTTAACCTAGGACAGACCACAGTTCGATCCCCAGAGTCCCATATGGTCCCCCAAGCCAGGAGCGATTTCTGAGCGCATAGACAGGAGTAACCCTTGAGTCACCAGATGTGGCCCAAAAGCCAAACAAAAAAACAAACAAAAAAAAAATGTAGCATATGCTTTGCATACAGGAGCTCTCAATGGGTCCTTCCCAGCACTGAGACAGAAGATTGCCCAGCCCCAAACCAGAAAAAAGTATTTTAAGATCTCATTACAGGGCCCAAAGTGATAGTAAAACTTACCTTGCAGGGCCAAAGTGATAGCACAGCAGTAGGGCATTTGCCTTGCACTCAGCCGTCTCAGGACAGATGGTGGTTCAAATCCCCACATCTCATACGGTCCTCCATGTCTGCCAGGAGTGATTTCTGAGTGCAGAGCCAAGAGTAACTCCTAAGCAACGCAGAGTGAGTGTGACCAAAAAACAAAACAAAACAAAACAAAACAAACAAACAAAAACACCTTACCTTGTAGGGGCCAGAGCAATAGCATAGTGGTAGGGCATCCAATCAACAGAGGATGGACCCTGGTTTGATTCCGGGCATTTCATATGGTACCCTGAGTCTGCCAGGAGCGATTTCTGAGCAGAGAGTCAGAAGTAACACTTGAGCACCAATGGGTGTGACCCAAAAACCAGAAAACAACAACAACAAAAAAAAAAAAAAAAACATCTTAACTGGCATTTGTCTAATCTGGGTTCAACTTAATCCAGGTACCATATGTGGTCTCCACAGCCAAAAATAAGCCCTGAGCACCACTAAGGAGCACCATTAGGTGTACGACCCCACACACCCCAAAACACACTCATTGTTAATCATTATTCTATGAAACACAGGATTAAGGCAAGTAGCAAAAGGAACAACAACAACAACAACAACAACAAAAATAAAGAACAGACCAGAGCAATAGTATGACAGGTAGGGTACTTGCCTTGCACACAACCAACCCATGTTTGATTCCTGGCATCTCATATAGTCCCCCAAGCACTCTGCTACGCGTGGTAAAAAAAAAAAAAAAAAGTAAAAAATAATAACAATAAACACCTCTTGTGCCAGAGAGATAGTACAGAAGGAAAAGTGCTTACCTACATACAAGTGCTGACCCCAAATTGGACCCCAGTACACCATAAGGTCCCCAAACCCTGCCCAGAGTGATCCCTGAGACCAGGGCCAGGAAGAAGCCCTATGCACAGGTAGGTGTGGCCCCAAAGCAAAAATCAAACAAAACAAATACCCCTCAATCTTATCAAAGATAAACTGTATTGACACAGCACACTTTCCCATTTCTGTGGAATAATTATACCCCTTTTACAAACATGATCTCACTTGGAATGTATGCTCAATAACTGACTCTTTACATTCCTTTTTGCAGGTTTTGGCCACACCCTGCAATACTTAAGAAGCTCCTCTTGGCTCTGCTTTCAGGAATCATTCCTGGCAGTGCTCAGGGGACCATATGGGATGCTGGGGATCAAACCTGGGTCGACTGTGTGCAAGACAAGAGCCCTCCCACTGTACTATCGCTCGAGCTCTACCTTCACATTTTCTATTATTACATGGAATTCTTTCCACATCCCTAAGTGTTTTTCTGCTCCACTAGAGCATCAACTCCCATAAACTAGATCATTCCCCCTCACACAACACACCCCCATCCCTCCTGCTGCCCCTTTTCACACTTCTATCCTGGGGAGCCTGGGGTCTCCCACTGTTGGGTCATTGAGTTGCTTCCTACTTTTCTCTTTGATGATGAACTCACTTCCTTTCAAAATAGCATTTGAAACCTTGTGGGAGATCTGTAGTTTGTAATCTAATCTGGGGGTTCTGAGCACTCATAAATACCTCCACAGATATAGCTTATCCAGGCCCCATCAGACTCTCAGCTAAAGTTGGAAATTTCAGAATTTGATTGTTACATATGGAGTCATTTAATTTATTTTTTCTTAACTTCAAAAGAAATTTTGCTCATTACTTTGGAGGTAGTGGGACCACACCCTGAGGTGCTTAAAAGCTATTCCTGGCTTTGTGCTCAAGGATCATTACTGGGGACCCAGATGTGGTGCCCAGGATTATACCAAGGTCAGCCATCTACAAAGTCAGCCTTAGCCCTTATACTTCTTATGTATTTTAGTTTTGTTTAAGGGCCATTTAGGCTGTGCTAAAGAGTTATTCCTGAATCTGATAAGAAATCACTCCTAGGGCTGGAGCAGTGGTACAAGCAGTAAGGTGTCTGCCTTGCCCACCCTAGCCTAGGATGGACCGTAGTTCGATCCCTTGGCGTCCCATATGGTCCCCCAAGCCAGGAACGATTTCTGAGCGCATAGCCAGGAGTAACCCTGAGTGTCACTGGGTGTGTCCCAAAAACCAAAAAAAAAAAAAAAGAAAGAAAGAAAGAAATCACTTCCAAGCAGCTGATCCAGGACAGATGGTGGTTCGAATCCCGGCATTCCATATGGTCTCCTCTGCTTGCCAGGAGCAATTTCTGAGCTCAGAGCCAGGAGTAACCCCTGAGCATCAACAGGTGTGATCACCCCCCCCCAAATAAAAAGAAATCACTCCTGGCAGTGCTTGAGAACCATATGGAATGCAGAGGATAAAACCCAGATTGGCGGGCCAGAGAGATAGCATGGAGGTAAGGCGTTTGCCTTTCATGCAGAAAGTCGGTGGTTCAAATCCCAGCTTCCCATATGGTCCCCCAAGCCTGCCAGGAGCGATTTCTGAGCATGGAGCCAGGAGTAACCCCTGAGCACTGCCGGATGTGATTCAAAAAAAAAAACAACAGGTTGGCTTCAGACAAAGCAAATGCCCTATCCATTGTGCTATATCTTTAGTTCTTTTAACCCCTGTACTATCTCTCTAACTCTGTTCATAATTTTTAATTCAACCATGGTATGAATATGTTAAAATCTCTTGAATAAAAGGTCAGGGCAATAGTACAGCAGATAGGGCACTTGCCTTGCACATGGCTGACTGGGGTTTGATCCATGGCATCCTATATGGTCTCTGAGCATAGCGAGGAGTGATTCCTGAGTGCAGTCAGAAATAACCCTTGAACTCAGCCTGGTGTGGCCCCCAAACAAACCAATAATAAAAGTAAAAGTTGGACCAGAGAAAATCTGGCAGGTAAAGCATGCAATTGATCTAGGTTCAGTTATTGCCACCATATATGATCCTATGAGCCTGCCAGGAATAATCCCTGAGCACAGAACCAGAAATAAGTCCAAGCACTTTCAAGTGTAGGGAAGGAAGAAAGGGAGGAAAGAAGGAAGGGAAGGAGGGAGGAAGGGAAGAAGGGAAGGAAAGGGAAAGAAAGGGAAGGAAGGGAAGGAGGAAGGGAGGGAAAAAGGGAAGGGAAGGAAAGAAAGGAAGGGAGGGAGGGAGGAAGGAAGGAAGGAAGGAAGGAAGGAAGGAAGGAAGGAAGGAAGGAAGGAAGGAAGGAAGGAAGGAAGGAAGGAAGGAAGGAAGGAAGGAAGGAAGGAAGGAAGGAAGGAAGGAAGGAAGGAAGGAAGGAAGGAAAAGAGGGAGGAAGGAAGGAAGGAAAAGAGGGAGGAAGGAAGGAAGGAAAAGAGGGAGGAAGGAAGGAAGGAAAAGAGGGAGGAAGGAAGGAAGGAAGGAAAAGAGGGAGGAAGGAAGGAAGGAGGGAAGGAAGGGAGGAAGGAAGGGAGGAAGGAAGGAAGGAAGGAAGGAAGGAAGGAAGGAAGGAAGGAAGGAAGGAAGGAAGGAAGGAAGGAAGGGAGGGAGGGAGGGAGGGAGGGAGGGAGGGAGGAAGGGAGGGAGGAAGGGAGAGAAGGAAGGAAGGGAGGGAGGGAGGGAGGGAGGGAGGGAGGGAGGGAGAGAAGGAAGGAGGGAGGGAGGGAGGAAGGAAGGGAAGGAAGGAAGGGAAGGGGAAGGAAGGGAGGGAGGGAGAAAGGGAGGGAGTGAGGGAGAAAGGGAGGGAGGGAAGGAAGGAAGGAGGAAAGGGAGGTAGTTCAATGGTTCGGTGCTTTGCCTAGCATGCAGCCTACCCATGTTCAATCTTTCCATAGCACAGGGACAGGAGTAAGCCCTGAGCAGTGCTGAGTGTATTGCAAAAGCCAAAAAATAAAAAAGAGAGAAAATGAGGAAGAGGGAAAAAAAGAATGAGAAAAGGAAGACAAGAGAAAAAAAGGGGGAAAATGGTCAAGAAAAAAATGAATCAAGGGCCGGAGAGACGGCATGAAGGTAAGGCGTTTGCCTTTCATGCAGATGGTCGGTGGTTCGAATCCCTGCATCCCATATGGACCTCTGAGCCTGCCAGAAGCAATTTCTGAGCGTAGAGCCAAGAGTAACCCCTGAGCACTGCCGGGTGTGACCCAAAAAAACAAAAAGAAAAAGAAAAAGAAACAACAACAACAACAACAAAATAAATCAAAGAGTTGGAGCATGTTTTCCCAAAGGGAGTTCCAAAATTGACACTTAACCCTAGTTGGTCCCCAAAGCACAGCAAACCATAGTGCCCTTCCCCAAATGCCATATAGATGCTCCTTGAACCTACCTACATCCACTTACTTGCACATAGATTTTTTTTCATTCCCAGCTCTGCATTCTTGATTCCAACTAACCATTGGGCTGGCTCAATCCAAGGTTGCTAACGGCTGACAGGATATGAAGTGAGAATTCTAAGCTCCTTTACTACCTGTCCCTACCTGCACTGATGAAGGGGTAGGAGGCAGAGGGAGAAGAGGAGAGGAAAGAACAGGCAAAACTCCCATGCACTAAACTCACAGCAGGAAAAGGCAGGCATGGATGGAGTGAGCCAAACTTGAGAAATGTCTTCAAGCCCTGAATTTGCTCATTCTGGTGGCATTAGCTTTCCAAAATGAATGCAAAGTAAGTATCTTCACAAAAAAGACTTAAAAGGCTGGCGCACCAGCAGAACATAGCACAGGAGATGCTAAAGAGAACTTCTCAGAAGAGACATGATGCCAAAAAAAAATAAGAGTAACAAATGAATAAGGAATGCCCAAAGTGGTAAAAATGATAAAGGGTGGGAGTGATAGCACAGCAGGTAGGGTGTTTGTCTTGCAAATAGCTGACCCTGCTTCAATCCCCAGCATCTCAGATGATCCCCCAGAACACTGCCAGAAGTAATTCTTGAGTGCAGAGCCAGAAATAATCCTGAGCACTGCCATGTATAGCGCCCAAACAAAACAACAATAAAAAAGATAAAGGGCTTTATCCCAACTACAAACATATTTGTAATCATAATAAAGATATTATTAAAAAAGAAAAAAGTAGGGGACCGGAGAGATAGCACAGTGGTGTTTGCCTTGCAAGCAGCCGATCCAGGACCTAAGGTAGTTAGTTGGTTTGAATCCCGGCATCCCTATGGTACCCTGTGCCTGCCAGGAGCTATTTTTGAGCAGATAGCAGGAGTAATTCCTGAGCACTGCCGGTTGTGGCCCAAACCCCCCCCCCCCCCCATGGTGGGGAGCTTTACCCTTCTTGTCTTTTTCTTCTGATGTGTTTGTTTGGTTTTTGGTTTTGGTCTTGATTTTTGGGCCAGCAGGGCTCAGGAATTACTCCTTGCTCTCTGCTCAGAAATCACTCCTGGCAGGCTGGGATTCGAACCACCATTGGTTCTGGGTCGGCCACTTGCAAGGCAAACATCCTACCGCTGTGCTATCTCTCCAGCCCCATATTATGATTTTTTTTGAAGGTTCTTAAAAGACTATTGAAATATAGGAGCTGAAGAGATAGTCCAGCAGGTAGAGTGCTTGTCTTATATGTTCTCTTGAGCATCACCAGGGGAGATCCTTGAACACAGAGCCAGAAGTAAGCCCTGACTTACTCCTTTTGGCCCAAAACCAAAAAGAGAGGGAGGGAGGGAAGGAAGGATGGAAGAAAGGAAAGAAGGAAGGAACGAAGGAACAAAGGAAGGAAGAAAATAAGGAAGGAAGGAAGGAAGGAAGGAAGGAAGGAAGGAAGGAAGGAAGGAAGGAAGGAAGGAAGGAAGGAAGGAAGGAAGGAAGGAAGGAAGGAAGGAAGGAAGGAAGGAAGGGAGGGAAGGAGGGAGGGAGGGAGGGAAGGAGGGAGGGAGGGAGGGAGGGAGGGAGGGAGGGAGGGAGGGAGGGAGGGAGGAAGATGTGGCCCCCAAACCAAACCAAATAAAGGTAGGAATACTAGGGGAACCTAGTGATAATGGTGGAGGGATGTTGACATTGTGGTGGCAGATGCAGTAGCAAAATTCAGTTCCTGAAATATTATCCTTAACAGTCAAATACAGTGTAAATCACAGTGCCTAATTAAAAACCAATTTTCAAAAAGACCAGGATAAGCCATACAACCACTAAGAGGGTTGGCTATATTCATTTCAAACAAAGTAGACTCAAAACAATAAATATTGCCAGAGGGGCCAAAAATAGTATAGCAGGTGGGGCGCTTGCCTTGCATATGACTGATCCAGGTTTGATCCCCAGCATCCCATATGGGTCCCCATTCACCACCAGGAATAATTCTAAACACAAAGCCAGGAGTAACCATTGAGTACTTGCCAGGTGTCACCCCAAAAGCAAAAAATATATATAAATAAATAAAAACTAAAAATTTTTGTCAGGGTGCAATGAGTCCTTTGTAGATCCTGGGAGTGCCTGAGAAGGAGATAGTTTTCTTCTCTGTTCCAGCCTCTGAGTTTCTCATAACCTCAACCCACAACTCCATGTGGTCCTTAAGTCACTGACACCTAAACACGTTCAGGGCATATGCAAACACCCATCGTGAAAGTGTACACTCAATCATCACCACGCCAAAGAGAAGGAGAAAGCAAAGTTTTGAGAAAAATAAAAAAGGCTGGGGATATAACTGAAGTACATCTTAGCCTAAGAGAACCCCAAGTTTGTACGGATCATGTAGTCCCTGGAGCATTGTCAGAAGCAAGCCCAGAGCACAGTGCAGAGAGCAATCTCCAGCAGCTCAAACATGGCCCAAAACCAAATAAATAAATCAGCCTGAGTAAGGCCCAGGTTTGATTTCTGGCACCATCTGTGGTCTCCCAAGCGCGGCCAGGTGTAATCCCTGACCACAGAGTCAGGAAGGAGTAAGCCCTGAACACCTCAAACAAACAAAATTTGTAAAGCTGAGAGGTAGGTCAAGGGGGACAGTCCTTATGTAGATGAACCCCTTGAGTTGCTTTCCAGCCTTCAAGATACCCTACCACCACCCTCCTGTAAATGACCTTACTGTCTTTAGGCATAGCCAAGGCCCTGGGCACTGTTGGGTGTGGTATCTATAAAACAATAAATGCATAAATAACTTAATAAATAGATAAAACTACAGCCATTTAAAATTACTGTCTTGGGGCCGGGAAGGTGGCACTAGAGGTAAGGTGTCTGCCTTGCAAGCACTAGCCTAGGATGGACCAAGGTTCGTTTCCCATATGGTCCCCCAAACCTGCAGTGATTTCTGAGCGCATATCCAGGAGTAACACCTGAGCGTCACCAGGTGTGGCCCCAAAACAAAAACAAACAAACAAACAAAATAAGATGGAATCAGTCTGTTAATGACATAATCTTTTTTAATTAATTTATTTAAAGAATAATGACATAATCTTAAATATGTGATACAGAACTAAAAGAATAGTGTTTTGGAATTCAAAATTAAAATATTAATCCTGTCTCTTATGGGCACTAGGAATTTACCTATGCTCTGGATGAATTATAACAGAATTACCATATTTGCCAGCGTATAAAACAACTCGGCGTATAAGACGACCCCCTAATTTTGCAGTTAAAACATAGGTTTAGGCCTATATTCGCTGTATCAGACAGAACGTTCCTGTGCTGCAACTGTATGTACCACAGTGAGCCAATCACAACAAGCAAAGGTTCAAAGGTTATGCTGTAATAGACTTCCTCTCTGACTCTGGCCAAGCTGAGCAGGCTTTTGACAGTGTAGATTCGGGGCTAGAACATTGTCTAATTTGCATGCGTGAAAAGCCTGCGTGGATTGGCTGAGTCAGAGAGGCAGTCCGAGCAGCCTGGGGGTGATTGGTCCCTTATCATAGGCAATTATCTGGCAATTCCCTGGTGGCATCAGTTAATCTCCCCCCTCTACATGAACCAAACAGCACCCCATCCTCTGACCCTAGCACTGAACCACCAACAGGGTTAGCTGGGTTTTGCCAGAAGTGGCCCCCAGATCTCCTGAGTACTGTTCGGGAGCCCCCAAGAAAGAGATTTGGAAACTCTGCGGCCTGATATTTTTGTTTGTTTGTTTTGTTTAGAGGCATATTGAAACATTTTTCGGGATATACTAAGCGTATAAGACGACCCCCGATTTTCGGTTGACTTTTTTTTGTTTGTTTGTTTCAAAAGTCGTCTTATAAGCCGGAAAATACGGTATTGGTCAAAGCAAATGTTGACTTTTTTTTTTTTTTTTTTTGGTTTTGGTTTTGGTTTTTGGTTTTTGGGCCACACCCGACGGTGCTCAGGGGTTACTCCTGGCTGTCTGCTCAGAAATAGCTCCGGCAGGCACGGGGGACCATATGGGACACCGGGATTCGAACCAACCACCTTTGGTCCTGGATCGGCTGCTTGCAAGGCAAACGCCACAGTGCTATCTCTCCGGACCCCAAATGTTGACTTTTAAAACTTTTTATTTTATTATAGCACTTGAAAGCTATTGCCAGTCTGTACTTAGAGACCACTACTACTGATGCTCCGGGGACAAAGCAAGTACTCATTCCCTTTGAAATATCATCTCTCGGGCCCGGAGAGATAGCACAGTGGCGTTTGCCTTGCAAGCAGCCAATCCAGGACCAAAGGTGGTTGGTTCGAATCCCGGTGTCCCACATGGTCCCCTGTGCCTGCCAGGAGCTATTTCTGAGCAGACAGCCAGGAGTAACCCCTGAGCAACGCTGGGTGTGGCCCAAAAACCAAAAAAAAAAAAAAAAAAGAAATATCTCTCCAGGTAGGGTGGGTGCCCTTGCATGCAGCTGACATGGATTCAATCCCGGCATCCCATATGGTCCCCTGAGCACCTCCAGGAACAACCCCCTGAGCACATAGCCAGGAGTGACTAGGTATGCCCCTCCCCCCAAAAAAAAGAACCTCCCTCCCGATCATAAAAGTAACAGCAAACTGCTTATTGGGGAGAGGAGAGGGCTGTTTACTTCTTTGGTTTTAGGTCACACTAGTTGTACTCAGGCGAGGTTTGGAGACCTAAGGGATGCCAGTGACTGAACCAGGTATACAAGGCAAGCTCCCTAACTCTGTCCTCACCCCATAGTGCTCAGGAGTTACTCCTGGCTCTACACTCAGGAATTACTCCTTTCTGGCTAGATGGGGCTGGGGGATGACAACACAATTAGATGGGGTACTAGATTGAGCCCTAGTTAGCAGCATGAAAGGCAAGCAACCCACATATTGTACTATTACTCTGTTGCCCGCATACTTGGAATTGTTTCTTTATGGCTAGGTAGCTAAAAACAGACTGAAGTACCCAGTTCATTTTCCTCCTTGAGCCTCTCTTTTTTTTTGGGTTTTTTGTTTTGTTTTGTTTTGTTTTAGTTTTCAGGTCACATTCAGCAGCACTCAGGGATTACTCCTGGATCTGTGCTCAGAAATCGCTCCTGGCAGGCTAGAGAGAGGGACCATATATCCCATATGGAATCGAACCCGGGTTTGTCCTGGGTGGGCCACGTGCAAGGCAAATGCCTTACCGCTATGCTATCTCTCCAGCCTTCTCCTTGAGCCTCTCTAGAGGGCTTTGATTTTACTTTGCTTTTAGCTCTAGACAGAGATTGCAAACACACTCCAAGAACATTTCCTCCAGAAACTTTGAAATGTGAATTTATGTCAGTTTCAAACACAGAGATAATGTCTTTTGTTTCTTGGACCTCCACAGCCCCTGCCTAAAGCTTCCAGCGCCACCATTTTTGTGTGCACAGCAGGCCCAGGGAAGAGAGCCCCTCCCTTTCAAAGATTTCCACCATCTCCCCACCCCACCCTACCCCCACCCAGCTTCACATGTTTCCTTCTATTGTGAAAAGAAAATTCCATGAATGCAGAAACTGAAGAACATGAATTTTTTTTTTCTACTCAGGGTGCTTACCTAAGATGAGCTTTGAGATCGGAATGCAAAGGAGCACCTAGCGAAATCTCAATTGCATTTGAGAAGATAAGTGCTTATCAGATGGTAAGTATTTTACTTCGGAAGCCTCTTTCCATATTGCATTCAGAGGGGCTTAAGGAACTGGATGTGCTAGGAAAAATCTTGTTGCTGGCTGTGCCTTTTGCTATACTAATTTGCAGTTTCCACAGATTTTTATTTGACAAATGGGAATTCTGTACTTGGTTGTCTACCAAGGCGATCCCCACTGTAAACAGTTCATCCAAAATGGGGGTATGAAGTAAAATACAGTTATTTGGGTATTAATCCCTCCATAAATCTTCTGCGTATAATAGTAAAATTCCAAGGTGAATTGAGAGGCACTAAGCAATGCACCTAAAGTGAAAAATTCTTGTGATCTTAAAAAACCCTCACAATTGCCCCAAAGCATACTAATCATTAATCCACTTTTGTTTTTTCTTTCTGGCTAAAGCCATTGTCAGCACTTGAAAAAGCCCATTCATTGGACTAGTTGTAATATTCATTATAATCATTAAAATGACAAGGCATTAAAAAACCAAATGCCAGCAACCCAATGAGAAAGAGCTTATGGAGACTTTCAGAGAGGAATCCCAGGAGATTTCATGTCTGTAAGGGGTAATGAAGGGAAATCCTAATGCCAATTATAAAGCAAAGACAAAAATCCCTTGAACCCTTTCAATACATCCATCTTCTCTTTCTCCTCCCCACCCCCACCTGCATTTCCATAAACAATATGGCTATCACCAAGCCCCATGCTCAGCAAATAAAGGCAGAGGGCTAAGTAAATTTGCTTCCCAGCAATTATTTTTTTGTGAGGCCACAGAGTTAAGCATTAAAAGAATACTTGTGCAGACCAGGGTGTTCAGTAACTGTACTTCTTTTTTATCTTTCCCTTCACATTTTTCTTTTTTTTTTTTTTTTTTTTTTGGTTTTTGGGCCACACCCGTTTGACGCTCAGGGGTGACTCCTGGCTATGTGCTCAGAAATCGCCCCTGGCTTGGGGGGACCATATGGGACGCCGGGGGATCGAACCGCGGTCCTTCCTTGGCTAGCGCTTGCAAGGCAGACACCTTACCTCCAGCGCCACCTACCCGGCCCCCCCTTCACATTTTTCTGAATAAGTTTTGTTCAATAAAAATTATCTTGCTTCACTAAAAGCCAAACAAAACAAAAACACGACTCAATTCTGTGCTGTTATGAAAACAGTAATACTTGAATAAAGGATGGTCTCTAATAAGTTCAACATAACCTCACCTAAAAGTGAATGCACAGAAATTCTCATGGAGAGACCAGAGTCATAGTGAAGCAAGGAGGGCATTAGTTTTGCACACAGCAGGCACAGGTTTGATCCCTGACATCCCAAAGGTTCCCCCAAGCCCATTAGGCATGTTTGTTTGTTTCTTTCTTTCTTTCTTTCTTCTTTCTTTCTTTCTTTCTTCTTTTTCTTTCTGTCTTTCTCTTTCTTTCTTTCTTTCTTCTTTCTTTCTTTTTCTTTCTTTCTTTCTTTCTCTTTCTTTCTTTCTGTCTCTCTCTTTCTTCTTTCTTTCTTTCTTCTTTCTTTCTTTCTTCTTTCTTTCTTTTTCTTTCTTTCTTTCTCTCTTTCTTTCTTTCTTTCTCTTTCTTTCTTTCTTTCTTTCTTTCTTTCTTTCTCTCTCTCTCTTTTTCTTTCTTTCTTTCTTTCTTTCTTTCTTTCTTTCTTTCTTTCTTTCTTTCTTTCTTTCTTTCTTTCTTTCTTTCTTTCTTTCTTTTATTCTTGGTGTGTATTTTTGTGTCATACCCGGAGGCACTCTGGGCTACTCTTGGCTCTGCGCTCAGAAATCACTCCTGACAGACACTGGGGACCATATGGGATGCCGAAATTCAAACCACCTTCCATCCTGGATAGGCTGCATGCAAGGCAAACGCCCTACCGCTGTGCTATCTCTCTGGCCCCATGTTTCTTGAGCACACAGCCAAGAATAACCCTTGACCATAGCTAGGTGTGACCCCCCCAGCCCCCCCCCAAAAAAAATTTCTCATGAAGGAGCCAAAGAGACAAGATAGGGAAACAAGGTGTTTACTTTGCATGCACTTGACATGGGTTCAATTCTGGCATCCCATATAGTCCCCCTGAGCGCCACCAGGAATGATCCCTGAGTGTAGAGCCAAGAGTAAGCCCTGACCATCTCAAGACGTGGCCTAAAAGAAAAAAAGAAAAGAAATTCTATCATAATGTTCATTTTTCCCTCTTTTATGTTAGGATGCGAGGTAATGTTCAGGGGTTATTCTCAACTCAGTACTTGGTGATTGCTCCTTGGTAGTATTGGGTACTTGGCAGTATCAGGAATCAAATCCAGGGCTCCTGCATGAAAAATATGTGCTCATGCTCAGTTTGTTTGTTATTCTCTTTGTTGTTCTTACTGTCCCTCAGTGATCTGTGGTTCCACACCTGTGATTGTGGCTCCAGAGAGGGCATGTCACTGTGGTTTGGAAACCCCAAACAGCATCCTGAAGGGATTCCCTCAACATATGTGGAAAACAGTGGCATCCAATTCAAAGCACCCAACTCAGGATTAATTTTTCAGGAGAGATGGTCCAAGGATTAAGACACACAGCCAATTTAGGCTGAATTCCCAGCTCTGTAGTACCCTGAACCCCATCAATAGTGATTCATAAGCTCAGAGGAAGTTTGAGCACCACAGTGTAAGAAACCTCAAGATGGGGCTGGGCGGTGGCGCTAGAGGTAAGGTGCCTGCCTTGCCTGCGCTAGCCTTGGACGGACCGAGGTTCGATCCCCCAGCATCCCATATGGTCCCCCAAGCCAGGAGCGACTTCTGAGCGCATAGCCAGGAGTAACCCCTGAGCGTCACCGGGTGTGGCCCAAAAACCAAAAAAAAAAAAAAAAAAAAGAAAAGAAAAAGAAACCTCAAGACCTCCCAGTTGCAAGACAAGTTGTGGGGAGGGGAGGTACTGGAGATTGCTTTGCATGAAATCAACCCAGTTTTGTTTTGTTTTTATTTTGGGGCCACATCTGGTGGCACTCAGGAGTTACTCCTGGCTCTGCGCTCAAATACTCTTCTGGTGGAGTCGGGAAACCATATAGAATGCAGGGATTGAACCTGGGTCCATCCTGGGTCGACTGCATGCAAGGCAAATACCCTACTCTGACCCCAACTCATAGGGTTAAGCAAGGAAAAACGCAGGCTTAAAGAGGGAGCCAACCTAAACCTTTTAACTCAACAGCTGCTGTTGAGTTAATGCAAGTAATAACTTACATTCACCTCCAGATTTCTTGCTTTCATTCATCAATGTACTGTGGGCTCTTCTTAAGAAATTTCTGGGCCCAGAGAGATAGCACAACGGTGTTTGCCTTGCAAGCAGCCAATTCAGAATCAAAGGTGGTTGGTTCAAATCCCCCTGTCCCATATGGTCCCCCGTGCCTGCCAGGAGCTATTTCTGAGCAGACAGCCAGGAGTAAACCCTTGAGCACCGCCGGGTGTGGCCCAAAAAACCAACCACTAGCCTCCAGGAAAATCAGTGGTGGTTAACATAAGGATACATCTTTATATATAAATTCACAGACAGCAGATACTGATTTAAACCTTTGGTGTGTCTCCTTTTGTGTGTCTTTTGGTTTCATTTATGGTTGTCTCAGTAACTTTGCTCTGAGTCACTCCTGGCAGTGCTCTGGGACCATGTAGTGTTGGGGATAAAACCTGGAGCCACCTATGGGCAAACAAGTGTTCTAGGCCCTCAAGGTATTTGATTTTGTTTTGTTTATGTGGTACCAGAGATAGAACCCATCACACTGCTGAGTCTGGAGTGTTGCCATGGTCTTCTCACCTGAATGCTCATTCCTAGTTGGTAGCTTCTCCTGGCTCTGTGCTCAGAAATTGCTCCTGGCAGGCTCAGAGAACCATATGGAATGCCAGGGATTGAACTGGGGTCCATCCCAGGTCATCTGCATGCAAAGCAAATACCTACAGCTGTACTGTGCTATCACTGCTATCACTCCAGGTCTCTTTTCTTTTATTTTTATTTTTTCCAGTTTTTAGGTCACATACGGCAGTGCTCATGGGTTACTCCTGGCTCTGTGCTCAGAAATCACTCCTGGGGACCATATGGAATGCCGAGATCTGAACCACTGTTTGTCCTGGGTCTGCTGCATACAAGGCAAATGCCCTACTGCTGTGCTATCTCTCTGGCCCATCCTTTCTATTTTTAAATAATTTTAAGTGAGGGGCCGAAGTGGTGGTGCAAGCTGTAATGCCATCTGCCTTGTGCCCACTATCTTAGGACAGACCATGGTTTGATCCCCTGGCATCCCATATGGTCCCCCAAGCCTGGCACATAGCCAAGAGTAACCCCTAAGCATCACCCGGTATGGCCGAAAAACAAAACAAAAAATAATAATAATTTTAAATGTTTTTGCAGAAATGATTCTCTGGTTTAAGCCCCTGTACTACACAGTGCCCCACCCCTAGCACCAGGCTCAGTCATCCCTGAGTACCTCTGAGTATAGCCCAAACATCAACACAGCACAGCAGGTAGGGTATTTGCCTTGATTTAGCCGATCAGGGTTTGATCCCTGGCATCCCATATGATTTCCCTCTTCCCCCCCTAGTCTGCCAAGAGTAATTCTGACAATTGGGCTGGAGAAACAGTACAGTGGATAAGCATGCAGTCAACCCAAGTGAGATCTCCAGCATCCCATATGGTCCTCTGAGCACCACCAAGAGTGATCCATGAGGGGCCGGAGAGATAACACAGTGGTAGGGCGTTTGTCTTGCATGCAGCACGTGGCTGAAGCTGAAAGAAAGTCTGGTTTGGCACCCAATATTGTTCCCTGAGCACAGAGCCAGGTGTAGCCCCTGAGCATCACCAGGTCGACCCCAACAGCCAAAATAATAATGATTTTTAGACCAGGTTTGTAGCTTAACCTGGTTTATGCGCCTTGGGGTCCATGTGGGGAGGCTGGCCAGAGTGGCAGGATGCTGCAAGGAGGTTAGCCAGGCTGGTAATGCCCCACATGGAGACTGGCCAGAGTGGCAAGATGTCGTGGGGAGATTACTTGGGGGACAGGCACATGCAGGTTGGATGGCCGGGTAGAGTACCCTGACTTTGCGTGGGGTTCTCTGCTCTGGGAGGGCGTGTCCATGGCAGGAAGCACCGACACTAAAGCTGCTCAGGGCTGTGTCAGGAAGGGGTGGCACCGAGCCCCATAAAGTGCCCTGCAGCCTTTCAGGAGTTTATGAGTTCCCAGGCCCCCTGCACAATAGCTTGCAGGATGACTCTTAACACCTCATTAAGGCTTTTTTTTTCTTTTTTCACCAAATGCTAATAATAAACAGGAGCCCTAAAACCGCAGCACATTTTTATTCAGAATCCACTGCATAGAAAAAAGATGTCATAAAACGGAAATGCCAGGGAGAGCCAACACCTTGGAGAGATCCATTAAAATGGCCATGGTAATGCATGGTAATGGAAGGGGTCCCTATAAGACATCTCCTCCCAGTGTCAGTGAGGCCCCATTGTTCCTTGCTTGATCTCCACCTGCGAAATTTTCTTTTGGGTTTCCTTTTTTTTCTTTTCTGTTTTTGGTGATGCTCAGGACTCATTCCTGGCTCTGCACTCAGGAGTTTCTCCTGTTGGTGCTCCAGGGATTATATGGGATGCCAGAGATTGAATGCACATCAACTGCTGAACTGTGGCTCTGGACCCCTTTGAGCCTTTTCTTTCTCTCACAGCCCAGCTTTGATATATAACTTTCTCATGAGCTACCTCTGGGTGGAAGTGAGTGTCCACGTCTAAGGCCCTCAGGGTTGACCCCTAGCTGTGTCCTGCTAAAATCTGGGCCTTATGCCTGCAAAGCATTTGTTGAGCCCATTATGTTGTCTTTCTGGACAAAACTATGGGGTGGGAGATCTAACTCTGGTTGGCCATGTGAAAGGCAACCTCCCTACCCACGGTATTTCACTGCAACAATAAAACTAATTTTAGAAAAAGTAAAAGGCTGGAGAGATAGCCCAGGCAGTAAGGTTCATGACTGACTTCCACTTTGACAAGACCTACTTCATGACTACTAGGGTGATAGGCAGAGCACTACTATCCTTTAGCACTTGCATTGAACCACAGGGTGAAATGTTTCTATGATGGGTCTTCACTCCCTGAGCACTGCTTTGGAGGCCAAAAGGAAGAGAAAGGAGAAGGGCCAAAGAGAGTACAGGGTAAAAGCATTGTCTTGCACAGTGCTGAATCTGATTTGATCCCAAGAACTCCATATGGTCTCCTGAGTACTACCAGGAGTAATCCCTGCATTTAATTCCCAATACTACATGGTCTCCTAAGCACCACCTCTTTGGGATGAGCCTGTTGGCCCTCAATCACTACAAGCCAGAGCAGCTTTCATGGCCAGCCTGAGCAGTGAACTGTGGGGAAAACTTTCCTGAATATCACCCAATGTGGCCCCAGGTCCCCCCCCAAAAATAAGCATTTAAAGCTACCTGAGCCAGAGCAATAGTACAGTGGTTAGGGAGTTTACCTTGCATGCAGCCAAACCCAGGTTTAATCCCCAGAATCCTATAGGGTCCCCTGAGTGCCTCCAGGAGTGATTCCTGAGCATAGAGCCAGGAATAACCCCAGAGCAACCCCAGGTGTGGCCCAATTAAAAAAAAAAATAATAAAACGGGGGCTGGAGAGATAGCACCAGCAGTAGGGCAATTGCCTTCCATTCAGCCGACCCAGGATGGACCTGGCTTTGATTCCCAGCATCCCATATGGTCCCCTAAGCCTGCCAGGAGCAATTTCTGAGAGCAGAGCCAGGAGTAACCCCTGAGCACCACCAATGTAGACCCCTCCAAAAAATAAAAACCTACCAAACTTTGACCTTGGTCATATTTTCTCAAGGTGGCGTAAGGTGAAAACTAGAAGGATTGGGTTAACCCCAATCTAGGCTAGGACTCCTTCATTTCTGGCAGATTTCAGGGAACCATATGGAGTGCTGGGGTGGAAACTGGGCTAGCTGTGTGCAAGGCCAGCACCCTGTCATGTACTAATATCACTCTCTTGCCCTTGTGAGTGTAGTGACCTGACCAATTGCTCTGGGGTCACCACCTGTTCTTCTAATGAGCTTGGAAAGCTTATCTGCTTCTGGGTCTCTGTGTGGGAAGCTTCTAAAAGTCCTCCAAAGCCCTACTTGTACTGGAGGCTAGAAGAGCATAGAAAAGAGAGACAGACAAGGTCAAGCATCTAGCCCAGGGCCCAGCCAAAACTTCTTCATGTGGGACCCTGGGTGCATCCCAGGTGCAGAACAGGGCCTGACACATAGGAAATCAGAGCTCTGAGGACGGAATTGAAAAACAAATCATTGTTGGTTTTGCTTTTGTTGTTTTTTTTTCTTTTGGGGCCACACCCAATAGTGCTCCGAACTTTCTTATTTCTTCTTCTTCTTCTTCTTCTTCTTCTTCTTCTTCTTCTTCTTCTTCTTCTTCTTCTTCTTCTTCTTCTTCTTCTTCTTCTTCTTCTTCTTCTTTTTGTTTTGGTTTTTGAGTCACAACCGGCAGCACTCAGGGGTTACTCCTGGCTCTATGCTCAGAAATCGCTCCTGGCAGGCTCAGGGGACCATATGGGATGCCCGGATTTGAACCACCGACCTTCTGCATGCAAGGTAAACACATTACGTCCATGCTATCTCTCCGGCTCCATGAACTTTCTAATTTCTAACTCTAGGTTCACTCCTGGCAGGCATTGAGGGACCATATAGGATCCCAGGTTTAGAACTAGAATTGGCCACATGCAAGACAAGTAAGTACTCTCTGGCTCCTTTTTCTTCTTTTCCCTTTTATATATATATACTCTGTACCCACTGACCACTAGGCAATACTGTCCCCAGGGTCCTGGAATCAGTGCCCAATTGGTTCATGGTTATCTGAAACCTTTCTGGGTTTCCAACTCCAAGTCTCTCCAAGCCCAGAAATCCTGCAAACAGGGGCTGGAGCAATTAGTACAGTGGCAGGGCTCATGCTTTGCATGTAGCTGACCCAAGTTAGATCCCTGGCAAGAGTGATTCCTGAGTGCAGAGCCAGCAGTAAGCTCTGAATACTGCCAGACTTGGGCCAAAAACAAAAACAAATAAACCCCACTAAACAACAACAACAACAACACACACACACACACACACACACACACACACACATCCTTCAAACAGACTTGAGGACCAACCTAGGAAGTGACTTTAAAAGTGATTTTCCATTGTGTTTCCACCAAGAACCCTGAGAGTTCCAAGCTGTTCCTGGGAAGAAGCTGCTAGTGCCTACCCCAGGGTCCATCCAGAAAGGTACAGCAGTGCTTTATAAGTTTGTTGGAAGATTCACAAACTCTTTCCAGTAAAGTTCATTGTTCTGTGATTTATCCTGGCTGCACAGCAGAGTTCTAAGGAGAAGCCTCAATTTCTAGCCTGCTTTCCTTGACCATCAAACCTTTCATCTTCCTGAGAAGAAAGTTCATCCCTTCACCCTCTCATCATCCCCTCACCACCACCCCAAATAGCCTTCTAATAGTCAAATAAAGGTGGGGCTTGTGCCTGCCTGACTGAACTTCTTATTCTGGAGCATCCTAAACCAGTTCAACCAGAACATGGGCATATGCAGTATGATCTCAGAGGGAGGTTTTAAAAGGATAAAAAAAAAATGGAGGGAAAGGGCCAGACCCACAGGATGAAAAACCACACACAGACACTCTCCAAAGAGGTGACACAACCCAAAGTTAGTCACAAAATTATCTTCCCTGGGAAATCGCTAAGAACTTAACATATGAGTATGGGGGCTGAAGAGAGGGAACAGGAATACATAATGCATTTGCCTTGTAGGTAGATGTGGCAACTTGGTCTGTTTAATCCCTTTCACCACACATGGTCCCCTGAGCCCACAAAAAAGACCTTATTCTTGGGGCCTGAGTGATAGAACAGCAAGCAGGGCACTTGTCTTGCATATGACTGACCTGGGTTTGATCTCTGGCACCTCTGAGTCCCACCAGGAGTGATCCCTGAATATAGAACCTGGAATAAGCCCTTAGCACTACCAAGTGTAGCTCAAACAACAACAACAACAAACAAAACAAACAAGATATTTGTCTTTGGGGCCAGAAAGATATGACAGGGAAGGCACTTGCTTTGCATGAGGTATACTCTTATTTGATGTGGAGCACTGAACGAGGAGTAACCCAAGATGCCACAAGCAGCAAGTCTTTACGACAACGTTGGTTTTCACTCACTATCCAGAGGCATGCACTTGTTTTTTGTTTGTTTGTTTTCTATTTTGGGCCACATCCTATGACGCTCAGGAGTTACTCCTGGCTATTCGCTCAGAAATCGCTCCTGGCTTGGGGGACCATATGGGACGCTGGGGGGTCGAACCATGGTCCGTCCTGGGTCAGCAGTGTGCAAGGCAAACGCCCTACCACTGAGCCATTGCTCCAGCCCCTGGTTTTGTTTTAATTTTTTTTTCTTTTTATGGTTTGTGGGGCATGCCCAGCAGCACTCAGGGGTTCCTCCTGGCTCTATACTCAGAAATCGCTCCTGGCAGTCTCGGGGGACCATGTGGGATGCCGGGATTCAAACCACCATCCTTCTGCATGGAAGGCAAACACTCTACCTCCATGCTATCTCTCCAGCCACCACCTCCCCCAGGTTTTGTTTTTAAATTAATTTGTTTTAGGACTACATCTGGAAGTACTCAAGGCTTACTCCTGTTCTCACTCAGGGATCACTCCTTGGCAGTGCTCCATGGACTAAATGAAAGTGCTGGAGATAGAACCTAGGTCAGTAACATGCAAAGCAAGTGCCCTACACACTGTACTAGCTCTCTGGCCACCAAATTAATTTATTTTTATTTAGTCGCCATTTTTTATGGCTGAGTTTCAGGTATACAATGTTCCAAACTAATCCCTTCACCAATCCATTTCCCTCCATCTATATCCTCAGTTTCCCTACAACCTACCAGTTGCGTCAAGCTCCATCTGATAACTTTTTCATATAAAGTTCCCTTATTTTATTATTATTATTAATATTTTTTGGTTTTTAAAGTTCCCTCATTTTAGCTTGCAACTAACTCAAACATTTCTGAACACAACAAATCAAACAGTATATGTGCCTGGTTTATGCCATTCAGAGAATTCTAAGTCTGGAGCGATAGTACAGAGGACAGAGAGCTTGGTTTGCATTGAATCTGACGTGGGTTCAATCCCTGGCATCTCATATGGTCCCTCAGTCCCCATCAGGAGTGATCTTGAGCACAGAGCCAAGAGTAAACCCTGAGTACAGCAACAAGTGGCCAAAAACAAAACCAAAAACAAACAAACAAAAAGATTGATTCGTTATCTGCCAGAACAAAATGTTACAACGTCTGAAAACCAAAAGCTGGAGGGAGGTCTGCCTAATGTGAAAGTGTTAGCTGGCAACTATGTCAGGCTCCCTAAACATATTCTATGCCCAGGAGTGTGCTGGAAGAGAAAGTCTGCACCAAAACATATGATCATGGTATCTTTCAGACATTGACCAGATCCTCAATTTCCAAGATACCCCAGGAGTTTCCAATGCGTTTCCAATGTGTACCTCTACCCAATGATTCTCAAATCTTTCAGTCATTTTTGAGTTTGGAGTTTTGGGGAGGTGGGGTATCATACTTGAGGGTTTTTGTTTGGTTTGGTTTGGTTTTGGTTTTAGTTTTTGGTTTTTGAACCACACTCAGCAACGCTGAGGGGTTACTCCTGGCTCTGCTCTCAGAAATCACTCCTTAAGGGATGCCAGTGATCAAACCCAGGTTGTCTGCATGCAAGACAAACGTCCTAACCACTACCAAGCTAGATCTCTGGCCCTACTTGGAGATTTTTCTCTATGAAATCCACATCCAATCATTGAGCTACTGAGTGGCCCAGACCCTTTTTCTACAGGTATGCTGTTATTGGTTAATTTAGGCCACACCCACCAATACTCAGAATTCACTCCTAATTCTGCACTCAGGAATCACTCCTGGCGGTGCTCAGGGTACCATATGGGATGCCAGATATCAAACCCATGTCAGCCACATGCAAGGCAAATGCCCTCTCTGCTATACTATCTCACTCACCCCTTTATAGTTTTGATTTGGGGAGGAGGTTTAATTTGTTTGTTTGGGGTCACACCCAGCAATGCTCAGGGGATTACTCCTGGCTCTGCATTCAGAAATTACGCCTGGAAAGCTCAAGGGACCATACAGGATGCCAGGCATTATACCAGGCAAATGCCCTACCTACTGTAATATTACTCCAGTTTCCACTCCTGTTCAGTTTTGTTTTGTTTTTGTTTTTGTGCCACACCAGGTGACGCTCAGGGGTTATTTCTGGCTATGCGCTCAAAAATCGCTCCTGGCTTGGAGGACCATATGGGACGCCAGGGATAGAACTCAGGTTCGTCCTGGGTCAGTCGCTTTACCAGAGCACTATCATTCCAGCCCCCTATAACAGTTTTTAAGAGGAAAAAATATCAGTATGCCACGAACTGGCTTTCTATCAATACTACAGCACAATTAGGTTTAGTCCAAAACAAAGAAACACAAAATAATTGCATTTCTTTTCATAAATATACATGTTAAGTATAAAATATTTTAAAATATTAAAATAATCCAGAAAAATGACCAAGAGGCTTCTCTTGGAGGTAGTAGGAAATGAAGAGAGATTCTAAGGTTGTTTCTAGTTGTGAGACTATTATGGACCTCATTCTTACATGCAATTTGTTTGGGTGTAGGCATAATGTACGTTGGAATTTCTGGGCATCAAACTTCCAAAGAATCCTCCCAATGTTTATTCCTTTCTACACTTTTACTAGTAATGTTAGGATTTTAGATGTTCAAGTTTATCTAACTTTAGGGCATTTTACTCCTGTTTTAGTTATCTAGTGAATCTGCATTAATAGCTCATTGTGGTTTCATTTGCATTTCTCTAGTGACTAAAGGATGTTGAATTTCATGTCTCAAGGATTTCACTCTGGTTTCTGGTAGAAAACTGATTGGAAAGTTTCAAAAAGAGAATGTGGAAAAAAATAAAAAAAAAAAAAAGAGAGAGAATGTGAGCGCTTTTTGTTGTTGTTAGTTTCAGGGTTTTTTTGTTTGTTTGTTTTTGTCAAACCCAGCAGTGCTCAGAGATTACTCCTGGCTCTGCCTCAGGAATCACTCCTGGCAGGGCTCAGAAGACCTTATAGGATACCAAAGATTGAACCCAAGTCAGTCACTGGCAAAAAAGGACTTTATCCATTGTATTATCTCTCCTGCCCCAAAATGGGAGTTCTCTCTCTCTCTCTCTCTCTCTCTCTCTCTCTCTCTCTCTCTCTCTCTCTCTCTCTCTCTCTCTCTCTCTCTCTCTCTCTCTCTCTCTCTCTCTCTCTCTCTCTCTCTCTCATTCTCTCTTTTTTTGGTTTTGGCCACACCCGTGATGCTCAGGGGTTACTCGCTCCTGGTTTGGGGGACCATATGGGATGCCGGTGATTGAACTGTGGTCCTTCCTAGGTTAGTGCATGCTTTACCTCCATGCTATCTCTCCGGCCCCATTTTTTTTTTTTTTTTTGTTCTTGGGCCATACCAGGTGAGGCTCAGGGATTACTCCTGGCTATACCCTCAGAAATAGCTCCTGGCTTAGGGGACCATATAGGACTCCGGGGTATGGAACCGAGGTCCGTCTGAGGTTATCACTTGCAAGACAGACGCTTACCGCTAGTGACACCGCTCCAGCTCCTTCTTCCTTAATCTTGCCAGTCAACAGCGACACTCTTCAGGACAGGTCTGGGGACAGAGAGAATAGCTGTCCAATCTCAGAAATGCTTCTCTGCCTGTCTAGAGGCAAAGATATTGGATTAATGCTTCCACAAGTATTTCCGTGGCCCCAACCCTGGCACTCTGCCCAGCAGGAACCTAAATCATCTCTTTTTTTTTTGTTTTTTTGTTTTTTTGTTTTGTTTTGGGGTCACACCCGGCATTGCTCAGGGGTTACTCCTGGCTGTCTGCTCAGAAATAGCTCCTGGCAGGCACGGGGGACCATATGGGACACCGGGATTCGAACCAACCACCTTTGGTCCTGGATCGGCTGCTTGCAAGGCAAACGCCGCTGTGCTATCTCTCCGGGCCCCTAAATCATCTCTTAGGAATCATTTGCTTTTGCAAATCCATGGCTTGTACTGTGTTTTCTTTGTAAATAAGGTAACAAAGAGGCTGGAGCAATAGCATAGTGAGGAGGGCATTTGCCTTGCATGCGGCTGACCCAGGTTTGATCCCTAGCATCCCATATGATCCCCTGAGCTCTGCTAGGAATGACCCCTGAGTACAGAGCCAGGAATAACCCAGGAGCACTGCTAGGTGTGACCCAAAAACCGAAGGGAAAAAAAAAATAAAGGTCACAAGGTGGCCAGAAAAATAACCACTCATTCCCATACATGTGTTGTGTGGTGCAAGATGGAGAGTAGCAGTGCATGGGAAGGAATGGATGGAGGGAAAGATGAGGGAGAAGTTCAAAAAGACATTTGGATTTTGAAGTCCGTAATAGAATGTCAGCCTTGTCCGATTGTGCTCTTTATTTATTTGTTGGAGGAAGGAATACTAAAACAAAAGTGTGGCCTCACACCATTTCTGACCATGTTGGCCAAGCCATGTTGCCTGCTGAACCACAGAGGATCACTCAACTTTCTAAGCAACTACCAGAGCTAGGGCAGAACTAAATATGTCCCTAGGATTTATTATTTTCTGCCATAATCAGATTTTCTTCACAGCTAGAGACTCAAGTCTGTCTTTCTGTCTCAACTGGGATCTCTGTGGGTTTTGTTTGTTTGTTTTGTTTTTTTTTTAATTGTGGTTTTTGGGTCACACCCGGCAGCGCTCAGGGATTATTCCTGGCTCCAGGCTCAGAAATTGTTCCTGGCAGGCACGGTGGACCATATGGGATGCCGGGATTCGAACTGATGACCTCCTGCATGAAAGGCAAATGCCTTACCTCCATGCTATCTCTCCGGCCCCTTGTTTTGTTTTTTAATACTTTTTATTGTAGGGGGCCGGAGAGATAGCATGGAGGTAAGGTATTTGCCTTTCATGCAGAAGATCATAAGTTCAAATCCCGGCATTCCATATGGTCCCCCGTGCCTGCCAGGAGCAATTTCTGAACATGGAGCCAGGAGTATCCCCTGAGCACTGCTGGGTGTGACCCAAAAACCACACACACACACACACACACACACACACACAATAATAATAATAATTTTTATTGTAATCAAAGTGAATTACAAATCTTTCACAGTAATATTTTAGGTACATAGTGACATTGAATCACCACCTGT
Organism: Suncus etruscus; assembly: GCF_024139225.1. Taxonomy (NCBI): domain Eukaryota; kingdom Metazoa; phylum Chordata; class Mammalia; order Eulipotyphla; family Soricidae; genus Suncus; species Suncus etruscus. The sequence continues at coordinate 31,803,589 of NC_064856.1, read as the reverse complement.
TCCTAGCATGCATCCCATATCCCCCTCCTTTGCCCCCTGGGCTGCTAGTATAAGTGGTCCCTCTGTGTCTAGCTTGTTGTAGATTGAGTATTGATTCTGTTGTCATTGGCATTGGAATTGGTTTATAAGTCTGATTATTTTTTATTTCTACTCAATGTTTATATGACTGTTTGATCTTAGTACCATCCATTTTCCCCCCTCAATTTATGAGGCAGAACAAGATGATTCAAGTTATGTGGTTCTGTTTGATGAAAAAAAAAAAAAAAGAAGCAAAAAACAAACAAACAAAAAATGGGGAGGAGTCCATCTAGAGGTTATAAATATCAATTTAAGAAAAAGAAAAAGAAAGAAAAACATAACAAAAAGACAAAAAATATAAAAACAAACAAAAATAAACCAGACAAACAAGCAAACAAAAAAACCAAAACTACAGGGGCTGGTGAGATAGCATGGAGAGAGGGCGTTTGCCTTGCATGCAGAAGTATGGTGGTTCAAATCCCGGCATCTCATATGGTCCCCCAAGCCTGCCGGGGCGATTTCTGAGGGTGGAGCCAGGAGTAACCCCTGAGCGCTACTGGGTATAACCCAAAAACACAAAACAAAACAAAAAGTCTTAAAAAAATTCAAACAAGGGCCCGGAGAGATAGCACAGCGGCGTTTGCCTTGCAAGCAGCCAATCCAGGACCAAAGGTGGTTGGTTCAAATCCCGGTGTCCCATATGGTCCCCTGTGCCTGCCAGGAGCTATTTCTGAGCAGACAGCCTGGAGTAACCCCTGAGCATCGCCTGGTGTGGCCCAAAAACAAACAAAAAAAAGAAAAGAAAAAAAGAAAAAAAATTCAAACAAAAAAACCGAAAAGCACCACAGCAATAAAGACAACAACTAGGGACTGGAGAATATAGCATGGAGGTAAGGTTTGCATGCCTTTCATGTAGACGAATCCTGGCTTTCCATTTGGTCCCCTGGGCCTGCCAGGAGCGATTTCTGAGCGTGGAGCCAGAAGTAATCCCTGAGGACTGCCGGGTGTGACCCAAAAACAAACAAACAAAAAAAAGACAATGACCAAACTAAACAATAACCATGAGCCCGAAATAGAAAGAAAACATAGGGGCCGGAGAGATAGCATGATGGTAAGGCATTTGCCATTCATGCAGGAGGTCATTGGTTCAAATCCTGATGTTCCATATGGTCCCCGTGCCTGCCAGGACCAATTTCTAAGCCTGGAGCCAGGAATAACCTCTGAGTACTGCCCGGTGTGACCCAAAAACCACACACACACACACAAAAAAAGAAAACATAATTGTGCTTCCTTTTTTTTTTTTTTTTTTTTTTGCATAGGCACAATAAATAATATTGAGGAGATTAGAAAGGGCCCTTGGCCAAAGAGATACAAGGTTTCTCTGCCCTTGAAGCATACTGTCATGGGAATAACGACAGGCTCCATATATGCTCTTTTTCACACCCCTATGTTTTTTTTTTTGTTTGTTTGTTTTTGTTTTGGTTTTGGTTTGGTTTGGTTTCGTTTGGTTTTTGGGTCACACCCTGTGGCACTCAGGGGTTACTCCTGGCTCTATGCTCAGAAATCACTCCTGGCTGGCTTGGGGGACCATATGGGGTGCCGGGATTCAAACCACCATCCTTCTGCATGTAAGGCAAATGTCCTATCTCCATGTTATCTCTCTGGCCCCTCCCCTAGGTCTTTTTATGGTGCCAGGAAATTTTCCACTCAGTCATGGATGATAAAATCAGGACTGTTCCAAAAAAAAAAAAAAATCAGGACTGTAACTAGAGATCTTGGTATTTTCACAGGTTATAGGATGAAGCCTAGGATAGAGTCTTTCTTTATGTTTCTAGAAGTTATGTTCCATCACTGTTGTTTTAATCATCTTTCTGTAATTGATGGTCTTGGTTTTTGTACCGATCCTATGACAAAGCCTAGGATAGTCTTTCATTATGTTTCCAGAAGTTCTGCTCAGTTGCAGTTGTCTCAGTCAGACCTCTGGAATTAGAAATCTTGGTTGTTGTAAAGATCATAGGTCAAAGCCTAGGCTAGGGTCTTTCTTATTGGTTCCAGGGTAAGTTCTG